>NC_068419.1:16917408-16984908 GCF_023724105.1 Carassius gibelio
CTCCTGTTTAGTTTCCGCTCATCGCTGCAGCTCTTCAGGTCGTAGGACTTTAAATACACCTTTTCTGTTCCTGCAAAAAAACAAAACTGGACATGACCTCATTCAGTCCTGGCAAACATGCTGCGACATATGCAATACAGATCGACTTTATATTTTTACTGCTCTGCTACAACGACTACGACCACAACCATGCCTTCCAAGCCAGGTGTAACCAGAAAGTGCCACTGCTTTGAACCAACTAACAACCAACCGACCAACTAACTAACCTGCTGGTGCCATCCTTCATTCTCTGAAGCAACCGTCAGACCTCTTCATCAGCGCTGGAGCTGCTCTGCATCCCGAGGAGGTGGAGGTGTAGCCCAAACATACGGCTGCAGTCACACAGGACATGGATATTTACTAAGCCATAGAATCCAGCATTGTGTGGCCACTTTTCTAATAGAATGGTCAAAATATCAAGGAGTGCTTTGAAACTGTTACGAGCGAGCGTTAAGGGACCAGCGGTGTGTGTGTGTGTGTGTGTGTCCAGCACAGAGATGTAGCAGCGCTTGTGTGTGTGTGTGTGTGCGTCTGTGAGCCGCTGGTGAACGAAGAGTGAAACCAGATGGTTTTCTCAAGGCATCAGTTTCGGCTGCTTCTGTTAGCATGCAGCTTGAGATAGTTCTGGATGAGATGAGTTTCAGTGATCAGAGTCAGATCAGAGGCGCTGCATGAGGAAGCAATGTTCAGACACAGCACAAAACAAACCTGATATAAACTCATAAATCACGCTTACAAATCACACTGACATTTTTGGAGGATTTAAAAATTGTACATTTAAACATTTTGTCAAAACACTAACACTACCTGTCAAGATTTATGTTTTTTTAAAAGAATTAATTTCTGTTCATCAAGCCTGCATTTTATAGAATCCAAAATACAGCAAAATCAGTAATAATAGTGAAATATTATTCTAGAGTAAATCATCTGTTTTCTGTGTGAATCTGTGTTAAAGTGTAATGTATTTCTGTGATGCTCCGCTGTATTTTCAGCATCATTCCTCCAGTCTTCAGTGTCACATGATCTTCAGAAATCAGAATAATATGATGATTTACTGCTCAAGAAACATTTCTGATTATTATCAGTGTTGAACAGAGAGATCAGCATTTATCTGATCTTATATAGCATCTGATCTATCTTAAATCATTGTATATTTATTATTAAATTATGAAATATTATAGCAATTAGTACTTTTTATTTAGCAAGGACTGGACTAATGATGCTAAAAATTCATGAATAAATTACATTTTAAAATAAATTCACATAGAAAGAAACATTAGAGATCTTGCTGTCCAACAACCTTTGACTGGTAGTGTGATTATTATTATATGATCATGAATATTACTGGAGCTGGAAAGAAGCGTTGTGGTCTGAAACATTGAGTTCCTCTGAGCACCTCGCTGTGTTTCTGACTGAACTCATGAATGCTGGGAGTCTCGTCTGCAGTGAGGGTCAGTAAAGGTGCTTCTGCTCTTCTGATGTGAAGGATCTCACGATGAGGATGCCACACACTTCTGAGAGAACACACACGTTACATGTATATCGTCTGTGTAATGTTAGTCAGGCTGGTGGCTGTACAGTTTCAGAAGGAGGAACACAGAAGCTGTCAGAGGAGGACGAGGGACGGGTTACAGATCGTCAGCTTCTTCACCAAACTCAGACTCATTTATTCATGCTCACGCTCTTCCAGACCTGTGAATGAGGTCAGGGTTATCACAGCTCACTAGAACTAGACGTCAAAGAAACTCGATGTACTGATAGAACTAAAACTCAAATAATAAGGGCATTTAAAAACAACAAAAAAATAATAATGGAAATAAATGACTAAAACTTGAACTAATTAAATGAATGAAAACAAAATGAGAAAAATACAAAAATGAAATGTGGAATATGAACAAGATTTCTCCATGACACTAAAGTATTCCGAGTCTTTCTGAGTGTAGACATGAACTCTAGCTCCAGTGAAGTGATTCTGATTCAGTGAAGTGATTCTGATTCTCTGAGTGTAGACATGAACTCTAGCTCCAGTGAAGTGATTCTGATTCAGTGAAGTGATTCTGATTCAGTGAAGTGATTCTGATTCAGTTAAGTGATTCTGATTCAGTGAAGTGATTCTGATTCAGTGAAGTGATTCTGATTCAGTGAAGTGATTCTGATTCAGTTAAGTGATTCTGATTCAGTGAAGTGATTCTGATTCAGTGAAGTGGTTCTGATTCAGTGAAGTGGTTCTGATTCAGTGAAGTGGTTCTGATTCAGTGAAGTGATTCTGATTCAGTGAAGTGGTTCTGATTCAGTGAAGTGATTCTGATTCAGTGAAGTGATTCTGATTCAGTGAAGTGATTCGGATTCAGTGAAGTGATTCTGATTCAGGATTCACATCGATCAGAGCATGGTTTGGATGTGTGCAGCAGAACTCCTCCAGCGCGTCAGACTGATTCATGATTCATGAGGGATCTGCAGCATCTCTGAACACACACGGCTCTTTCCCTCATCCTCGCTCTCCAGGCTCTTATTACAGTTTAATTACAACGCTATGCTGTTCTTACACAGACACTGTGAAGAAGACCCTCGAGGGAGGATTCTGGGTCGAGTTTCCCATGGTGCATTTCACTCGGACGCTGCGTGCTGCTGATTGGACGGAAGAGGAACGCTTTATCAGTTTATTTGGTGCCTAAGTCTGAACTCCACTCAGAATGATGCACGGCATGAGATTACTTCTAATGTTTGCATCACTTGCTTTGTTTTAAATATATACATATGCATATATATATAATAAAGGATAAAAAGATTTAATTTGAGTAGGTTTTAAAAGGTCAGAAGTCATGAGAAAATACCTCCTCTGAAGACCAATGTGTTTATACCTCAGTGTGTATATCTGATTGTGTTATTGTCCTGACGGTGTATTCCTCTCTCAAGTTTCTTCTGTTCTGTGTGGATCACTGATGTTCCTGTCCTTTAATTCCTCTCAGCTGTATAGAAATGCCTCGTACTGTTTCTTTTACAAAAAACACAAAACACAAAAAACCGATAGAGATGTAAAGCAGGAGTGTAAGGAGTGAGTGTGGAGTGTGTCTCCAGCTGATCGCTTCATGATGGGGATTTCTAACGTAGTGGAGTAGAGATGGTGTTAATAAAACACATTCAACTTTTCCACACACTTCTCTCTGGCTTTACTTCTCCTGGATCTCTTCCTGCTCAAGATGAAGAAGTGTCTTGTTTTATCGCCCGGTTCATCCAGTAGCTCAGATCAGATTCGGCTCTGTGTGTATGTGACATGTATTTTATTTACATTTTGTGTTAGAAGACATAAACTCATTTTATAAAAATAACTGCAATGATCTGAAATATATCATTTGTACATAAACTTTCTGAAGTTGTGTGGCTTTCTCCAGAATTACTGTTCAGGTAATTAGCAGCAATCATCATCATTTAGATTACAATATAACTGATAAATAAAAAAAAAAAAACTTTATTAACTTTATTTTTTATCATCTTTTTTACATGTTTTACCATATTTCAGGAGAAGTATTTTAAAAGCGGGCTTGGGACATGATAAAACAAACCAACCTGAGATTATCTTTAACAGTTCTGTGTTGAGTTCAGTTCAGAGCTGGTTTCTCACTGGAGCTCGTGGATCATCAGGATCTGAGATATTTAATAAAGCAGATCTGAGTCAGTCATTGTGCTTTTACACAGGTTAAACATCTTTGATATCAAGGTGTCTTTATTTCATACCCGCAGGTAAATTGGTTTTGCACAGCACAATGGAAAACGATATAATAGATTCAATAAAAGCACAGTAAAACAAAGTCAGCATGTGTCTATCGATGTTAAATCTAGCAAGTTTCCTAAGGAAACTCAAACGCTGATGACCCTTTTAGCAGACCATTACACAACTCAACTCAAATGACATGATTGTGCCAAGACATTTATAACTCTACACACGATCCACAACCGGTCCTTTAACAGTCGTAGTGATGTGATCAACAGCGTTTGTTCTAAAATCAATGACCATGTCTTTCGTTTTAGTAAGATTTAACTTTAGATAGGAATCATCGCACCAGGTCACATAATCATCCACAACTGGACCGTGATCAGACTACGGAGGTGAGGGCAACTGGTCTCAGATCATCTAACACTTTAGGGTCATTGCATTCGGGAACAGGAATAATAATAAACTTTTTCCACAGGCTTCTGTTCCCGTAGTGACCAATTAAAAATATCAGAAAATATTGAAGTTAATTGCTTTGCCCAGTGCATTAATATTCTCTCACAAATGCAGTCTGGACCAGGACTCTTATACTGGGCACAACCCTGTGCACAACACCAGAAACACAGTTCCATAGCAAGTGAGAATTAAGTCCAAAAATATCCAAAACGCGATGAAAATGATCAACTCCATTGGTCTCAATGGATAGTTTGTGTTTAAGCACACTTAATCATGAAACATAAACCCTTAAAGATAAAAACATACACAAAACTCTTAAAAACAACACACATAGGACGCCAAATGTGTCCTTCTGCTGGTCGCCGTGTGCGCCCTCCCCATCAAAAGAGAAGGTGAAGCTCAGCGACCGCAGCACAGCACAGAGATAATAAATGATATTCACTTAAATTGTGACTCTGGCAAAATATCAGTGCTGGTATTGCTAGATCTCAGTGCTGCGTTTGACACTGTCGATCATAACATACTACTAGAGAGACTGGAAAACTGGGTCAGGCTTTTTAGGATGGTACTCAAATGGTTCAGGTCATACTTAGAAGAGAGAGGCTATTATGTGAGTATAGGAGAGCATAAGTCTAAGTGGACGTCCATGACATGCGGAGTCCCACAAGGCTCGATCCTAGCACTGCTCTTGTTTAGTCTGTATATGCTTCCACTGAGTCAAATAATGAGAAAGAACCAAATTGCCTATCACAGCTATGCTGATGATACCCAGATTTACCTAGCCTTATCTCCAAATGACTACAGCCCCATTGACTCCCTCTGCCAATGCATTGATGAAATTAATAGTTGGATGTGCCAGAACTTCCTTCAGTTAAACAAGAAAAAAACTGAAGTCACTGCATTTGGAAACATAGATGAAGTGTTCAAGGTGAATGCATACCTTGACTCTAGGGGTCAAACAACTAAAAATCAAGTCAGGAATCTTGGTGTGATTCTGGAGACAGACCTTAGTTTCAGTAGTCATGTCAAAGCAGTAACTAAATCAGCATACTATCATTTAAAAAACATTGCAAGAATTAGATGTTTTGTTTCCAGCCAGGACTTGGAGAAACTTGTTCATGCCTTTATCACCAGCAGGGTGGACTATTATAATGGGCTCTTCCCAAAAAGACCATTAGACAGCTGCAGCTCATCCAGAACACTGCTGCCAGGATTCTGACTAGATCCAGAAAATCTGAGCATATCACACCAGTCCTCAGGTCCTTACACTGGCTTCCAGTTACATTTAGGATTGATTTTAAAGTACTTTTACTCGTATATAAGTCACTAAATGACCTAGGACTGAAATATATTGCAGATATGTTCACTGAATATAAACCTAACAGAGCACTCAGATAATTAGAATTGAATCAGTTAGAAATACCAAGGGTTCACACAAAACAAGGGGAGTCCTCCTTTAGTTACTATGCTGCCCGCAGCTGGAATCAGCCTCCAGAAGAGATCAGATGTGCTAAAACACTAGTCACATTTAAATCTAGACTCAAAACGCATCTGTTTAGCTGTGCATTTATTGAATGAACACTGTGCAATGTCCAAACTGATTGCACAATATTTCATGTATTCACTATATTTTAAGTAAAATCATTTTCTATTTCTGTCTTAAATTAATTTTAAGTCAATTTTTTAATCATTTTCAAAGTTTTTAATTTGCTTGTTTTATTTGTGTTCTTCATGAGTATTTTACTCTTTTATGTAAAGCACTTTGGATTACCATTGTGTATGAAATGTGCTATATAACTAAACTTGGCTCGGTTCTGACTCTGAAATCAGATATTCATGTGTTTTATAGCTGACTAGAGTTTCTGAGCTCTTTGTCTCCGAGTGTTTTCTCTGTAAGCTCTGACGTCCGTTTCCTTCATTCACACTCACTTCAGTCTCTCCACTCGTCTTTGACGCTGGAGATGTGTTGTGTTTTCTTCTGCTCTTCTTGAGTGGATCAGTGTGGAAGGAGTTTGTGTGATGTCTGACAGCGTCTCAGATCATATACAACAGTAATCAGTGATGCATCTCTCTGCTGCAGATCTTTCTTGAGGACGATGCTGAGCGAGAGAAGATGCAGGAGTGTGTGTGAGTTGATTTGGACGCTTCTCAGATCTGAAGGTCACTCGTCCAGCTTTCAGAGGTCTTTCTGCTGGAGAATGAGGCAGATGTAGATGAATAGCTGATATTCCTCCAGCAGGGGACGCTGTCTGTCATTAATGCATCTAGAGTTGAACATGTTTCATCTGATGGATGGGTTTCACTGCAGCATCACTGAACAACACTGTTTAATCCTGGAAACAACAGATGCTATGATGTGAAAACACTTTATTATTTAAATTGACTTACTTTCTCATAAATGCAACTTTGAGTCTAACAATGTGACTCGGGCAACTTTAGAACTTATGTGAGTTTGTAATTGCAATGTCATATTTTACAGGTTTACTTTACTTCTCACAACTTGAGTATTTGTTCATTTTTTTTTTATAGTAATTTTATATCTTATGTGATCCTTTTTTTGTAACTTTATATGTTTATTATGTGAGTAATTTTTTTGTAACTGCAACCTTAGTTCTCACAATGTGAGGATGTATCATATTTAAGATGTTTTATTTACACCTTAAAATGTATTTTATGAGCATTTATTACTTTTTTTCTAATCATTGTGTCTCTGAAGGCAGCAGTTATGATGTCTGTGGATAGAGATCAGAAGCAGCTAATATTTAAATCTGCAATCAGATATCTATTGTACACACATAATGCTGTTTAAATCTAATATTTTGTATTTTTATGGGATGGTACTAAATTATATTTATGCAGAAGTTATGATCCATTTATTCCCTGTTAATCACTTTTTTAGGCCTGATTTGGGTCAATCTGAGATGCTTTGGGGAACAGACTTCAGATTTAAAAAGATCTGAAGCTAAAAACAAATTATAGAAGTTTAACTTTATTATTAAAATCCATAAAATGTTTTTATTAAATTGAAATGAAATACATATTATTTATGAAACTTGTTTTATTGTAAAATTGTATAAAAAAAATGAAAGGCATTCATTTAAAGAAGTTGTGTTGCAAATTTGAGGTTGATATAAATAAATGAGTGACACAAAACATTCTTTATATTCTTAAATATCTCCAAATTACTGCTCAAAGTTAAATTGAAATGAATCAAGACTGATTTAAAATCTTATATGGATTTAAAATTGACTACTTACCGAGGATTTGCACTAAGAAATATTTTGGTAGCACTTTATTTTACAGTCCTGTTCCTCATGTACATACTATGTACTTATTATAGTAATTACAATAAATATGTAATAACTAGGTACTAACCCTGAACCTACCCCTACCCCTAACCCTACCCCATGTAGTTACCTTGCATTACCAGATAAATACACTGTAAGTACACTATAAGCACATGTTAGTACACGTACTGTAAAATAAAGTGCAACCAATATTTTTGTTGAATTATTTTGGTTCCTGGTTTCCAGGGAAATCTGAAATTAAATGAATCTTCTTTAAAATCATACTTGTGCTACCTAGGATTTGCACTTTTAAATATTTGGGGTATTTAAAATTAAATAATGTTGGTTTCTGGTTTCTAATACAATGATTTAAAATTATATATTTTTTTAAATATTGATGTAAAACAGTGCTTCTGATTTATGAACCTGATGAGATGAACTACATGTGATGCTTGGGCTGATTTGGGAACGATAATAAATATGTCTAGCATTGTGTATTGTGCTTTTTTATTCATTACAGAGCACAACACTTCAAGAGAATGATCTCAGAACAAATCTCTCTTTAATTCTTCAAGTGCGTTGGATGTTGTAGAACTGATTTCAGATCTCATCACGGTGGAATAATGTCTAGATACTGTACAGAGAACAATCATCACACTGGAGCTTTATTAGATCCTGCTGGTTTTACAGGAGTATTTTATTCTTCTACTCCTTTGGGAACATATTTAAGAAGACAAGGGTGAATGGTGTCCTCATACTGAACGGAGACAAGGAGTAGGGTACGAGACTTGGGGGACTCGAGATCTGGAGAAGTGCCCATCAGGAGACTCCGGCTCATACAGGACACGGTGGCTCGGTGTCCAGGCTTCCCATAGAGACCTGGAGCCAGTCGATCCTGCTCCTCTGTGGCTGTGAGATGAAGGCGTCCCATCTGCATGGGCTCCGGGTCGACTACAGAAGGTGACGGGGTAAGGGCAGAATTGGAAGCTTGCTCACCCAATGTCCAGGAGGGTCGTGTAGTCCACCGCTGAAGACACCCCTCTACGCGCAGTGTCAGTTTCACTAGGAAGTAACAATTTCGTCTTGGACCTCATCATCCAGCCCCTCCCCAAACCTGGCGCACGAAGCAGCTTCGTTGCAGTCGCAGATGGCCCCAGTGTTCTGCCAGCAGTTCAGTCAGTGACTGTTTGAGTACATGCATTACTCCGGGATATTGGTTTGTTTGAACTCAGAGGGAGTGTCAGCCACATTAAAAAAGTTCACATCTTAAGTCATTTGAGGATTAATGTGTATTAGAGATGGGAACCATTTAAAACGATTCAGTTCGATTTGGTGAACTGGTTCAAGAAGATCCGGTTACATCGAATGATTCGTTCATGAACCGGATATCACAAACTGCTTTGTTTTGAACTCTCTCACAACAGACATGGAAGAGAAGACAATGCTGAATAAAGACCCTCTGATGTCACATGGACTACTTTGATGATGTTTTCCTTACCTTTCTGGACATGGACAGTAGACCGTACACACAGCTTCAATGGAGGGACTGAGAGCTCTCGGACTAAATCTAAAATATCTTTAACTCTGTTCAGAAGATGAGCAGAGGTCTCACGGGTTTGAAACAACATGAGGGTGAGTTATTAATGACATAATTTTGATTTCTGGGTGAACTAACCCTTTAAGAGGCTTGCCCCAGCAGAGGGAAAGAAGCCAGGTTTGATCGTTTGACGAGTTCCAGAGCTAAGAACAATTGTTTTCACCTGTTATGGGGATAATGAGTAAAACAAACATTGGGAGATCAAAGGATCCACCTCGACTAATAAACATAACAGACTATGAAAACAAGGCAGGACAAAACACACCAAGATTGGAGTAGGTCACAAACAAGTGTAGCATGTTCACCCACGGTGGGGCACAAGACCACACATGAGGGGATCTTAAAAAGAGGGAGAATTAACAAGTCACAGGTGTGACGGCATTTTAGGATTAAGTTATGTGTAGCAGATAGAGTCTTTTTCTTAAATTCTGAGTTCTGTTTTTTTTTCTTTTGCCACAGAATAAAATAAAAGGATTTCAACTTTTTTTTTCTCACAATCCTGAGTTAAGATCTCTCTTTTTTTTCGTGAAGCAAATGGGCCTCCATTAAAACAAACACAAAGAGCGATATAAACTTTGAATTAAGACAAAAAGCCAAAATTGTGAAATAATAGGAGCATTAATTTATTTATTTTTGCTCTCTCACTACAGTCTGAACGCGTTATATCATCAATCCTAGAGGGGAGTTATCATTCATCATATGATGAGCGGAATTAATTAATTGTTGAATAAATATGGTCCGACACTTAGCCTATATTTGATAAATACAATAAATAAGGGGTCCCCCCCTTAGGTGTATGCCTAGGAGCTGAAGATTTGCCCCCCCCCCCAGACTGCAGCGCTTGTTTTGAATGAGAGACCGTGTGCGCGCGCGAGACTGAGGGATGATGGATCTGTTCTCTGTATAATCCTGATGGAGGAGCACATCTCCATCTGTTTGTGCTCAATACAGACGCAGACCTGCAGCACCATCATCTTCATCACTCGCCGGAAGTGAGAAGGGAAAGGACCGGGTTTCTCTGATCAGACCGCGTCGCGTGCATCGCTTCTGAATGAACACATTCTCCGGGATTCTGCACTGGACCTGACTGGAAGCATGTAAGTGCTCGTTTCTTCATGAATGAGATGCTGTCTGTGTGTCGCGTCCAGCGCTAGAATCTGCACGACCTTCATCATCATCCTCATCCTCGTCTGAGGTTGGCAGAACTGTCCTGTGAAACACAGGGATGTAAAATCAGTGGAGAATGCGGCATATCAATATTTGACCATGGAAGTTGATGCAAACATGTTTTCATCGTGTCCTAAGATCTTTGCATCCACACATTTTCCTTTCATAGTATTTGATGTGGCATAAAATATTTATGATACAATTTTTCTTCATCAGAACAGTATTTAAAATAGTGCGGGTACAGTTTCACTCGGTGGTTATTGCAGCAAGTAAAAAAATAAATAATTATATATATATATATATATATATATATATATATATATATATATATATATATATATATATATATATAGGCCTATATAAATTACACTTTGTTTATATGCTTCTATTTTTTTTTACTACTTTTCTGTCTAATAAACAACATTTATTTTTTTATTTTTTTATTAGGAAAGTAATAAAAAAACAAAAAATAAAATAAAATGTTAAATATTATCTAAAAATAAATGCCACATTATGCCTTCGAAACCGGCCTCTTTAGCAGCTGTGATGATTAATATAACATCATAAAGCACAAACACATAAACTAAACAACATACAATGTAGCATAAATAATAACACTTCAAAAACTGATAACAATAAACATGCAGGTATTCTTCAAAATCTAAATACGTCTTTCACAGAAATATTGTTCAGCACAACTATGTTCAACATTGATAATAATAAGAAATGTTTAACACTTTAACAGAGATTCACACAGAAAACAGCTGTTTTACATTGGAATAACATTTCACTTTATTTTACTGTATTTTTGATCAAATAAATGCAGTATATTATTTATTTGTTATTCCTAAAAAAATAGGAATTATTCCTAATGGGTCTCTACCCATTTTCTGTAGGGACAGAGCGCTGAATAGTGTTAGAGTGACTCCTGACCTTCATCAGTAGCTTCACCCATCATCATCATCAGCAGCAGCAGCTGCAGCATCAGGACCTGCTCAGTCCAGACGGCGAAACCGAAACGCGTTTCTGCTGGAGTGTGTCCGTGGCGGGCCTCCGTCGCGATGGGCGAGAACGTGTCGAAGCGGCTGAAGCTAATCACCGGCTCCGAGGCAGAGATGGAGGAGCGCAGCTTCATCAACCCGTTCCCGGACTGGGATCAGAGCCTTTGCGTGTCCTCAGACCCAGAAGAACACAGCGGAGGGAACGAGCCGTGTGATGCCGACGGAAAGGTTCGTGTTCTCGCGTTATTTGAGCGTTTAACGCGATAACGCTAGCTGCTCTGTTTACAAACACGGTGTTGTTCATAATCAGATGCGCTGCCTCATGAAACATTAGCAGATGTCTGATTCTCAAAATGTACATGTGAAAAAACTCGTATTTTTGGATAATACAGGTCTAGCCATTCGAGCAGTAAAACACAGTCATTCATTTTCACACATTTTATAACAAAATCACAGTTAATTTCAAGCAAAATGTTGTATGTCATGGATTTTTTACTTATGTTTTATTTTTTGGTACAACTGAGTGAAATACATGTAATAAGTAAACAGACGAATGGTTTATCATTATGCAAATACATACAGTCCTAAAATTCAGCAATTTACTCTGGGATCCACATTAAGATCTCAGTACCTCTGAAAATAAACCATATAGAGCCATAATGTAGGAAAGCCTGTTAAAGACTATTGCTTTTTCCTACTTTTGTACTGTCACCATTGGCACATAATGCAACAATGACTGCAAAAGTCAAGAACAGGTCTCTTAAATTCTAATAATATTTGACAATTATTACTGTTTTACTGTATTTCTGATCAAATAAATGCAGTCTTGGTGAGCAGAGGAGACACTTTCAGAAACATTCAAACATTTTAGACCCACAGCACCCTGACAACCACCCACAACACCCTGACAACCACCCACAGCACCCTGACAACCACCCACAACACCCTGACAACCACCCATAACACACTGACAACACCCACAGCAGCCTGACAACCACCCACAACACCCTGACAACCACCCACAACACCCTGACAACCACCCACAACACCCTGACAACCACCCACAGCACCCTGACAACCACCCACAAAAACCTGACAACCACCCATAACACACTGACAACACCCACAGCAGCCTGACAACCACCCATAACACCCTGACAACCACCCACAACACCCTGACAACAACCCACAGCACCCTGACAACAACCCACAGCACCCTGACAACAACCCACAGCACCCTGACAACCACCTACAACACCCTGACAACCACCCATAACACACTGACAACACCCACAGCAGCCTGACAACCACCCATAATACCTTGACAACCATCCACAGTACCCTGACAACCCTTCACAACACCCTGACAACCACCCACAACACCCAAACACCCTGACAACCACCTACGACACCTTGACCACCCTGACAACCACCCACAACACCCTGACAGCCCTTCACAACACCGTTATAACAACCACACACAACACCCTGACAACACCCAAACACCCTAACAACCACCCTCAACACCTTAAACACCCTGACAACCACCCACAACACCCTGACAGCCCTTCACAAAACCCTGACAACCACCCACAACTCCTTAGCAACACCGTATTTTAATCGGCTCTGTTCTGTGGCTGAAACGGTCTTCAGTAGGGATTTGACTAGAACTGCGTACAGCACATGTTTTTGTGCATCGTCTAATTTTGATCAGAAGCTGTGGTTGCTATGGTTATGTGGACATTGACTGTGCTGTGTGTTATGTTATCAGACTGATATATACCGCTGTATTTTTGTGTAGATTATAGCTAATAATGTGTGCTGTGGCATTAGTAATTATTCTCTGAGGAGTCCTTCAGATATCAGACAGCTCTCTGAATGCCGTGGTAAAGGAAAGATGGGGAGGTTTGTGCTGATATTCTCTCTATATTCCCAGCAGTGTTCAGTGGCTGTCTTGTGTCCGTCCCCTCAGCTGTCAATCACTCCTGTGCTGTGGATCTCTGCAGAAACACACCTTCATTATTTGATTCGGTTCAGACAGCAGCAGGGCTCCATGCTCAGAAAAGTCAACGCATTAGAATTTCATCATTGCAGTCTTCTTGATTATATTTTCAGGAGTATTGATTATTTTTGGCTTTTCCCAGTTTTTGTTGCATTAGAACCAGGACATCTTAACAGGTGCAATGCAACAAACTAGAAACTTCACACAACGCTTCAGCAACCATAAAGCAACATCCTGACAACCTCCCAGCACACCCGAGCATCACGCTGGCAGCTTCTGCGTCACATATTCTTAGGACTAATCTAGTATAAACTGTGAAAGTAACATAATTTGGACTTTTTCCCATGTTTACCTACATTGACTGCATTTACTCCATCATTTAGACCTGGCAAATATACATTACAAACCAATATTTTGTACAAAAGTATCAGGTCAGTCTCACTGAAATAGTTTATTTATTTATTTATTATTTATATCTGTTTTTTAATTAATTAATTAATGTTGATTAATTCATTTATTTTTAATTTTAGAAAACTATAATTACACTGGTATATATATTTTTTTATTAAATGTTTTTATTTTTATGATTTTATTTTTCATGAATTATATATGATTTAAATAATTTGTAAATTATATCAAATGTTTGCTTGCATTACATGTGAAATGACGATGTCCCCGATTTAATTTTCAGACAGTTCTTATATAAATCACAGTAGGCTTGTTAGAGAAGTGCATTATCATCTGACTTCAGCATTGTATTATCAGCTTTTTGCAGTGTAGGCAAAATACAGACTTTAGTTTGAAATATCTGCCTCTAGTGGATTCTTTTGCCCACAGTTCCTCCTTATTCTTATGTTGAGGTTGTGTATGTCAGTGTCTTTGTCAGGGCGGCTTGTTATAGGTGAGGTTTGCTCCTCATTAGGATTCGCCTCACAGACTCACTGCTGCAGGAGAAAGAAATAACTCTGGATCCACCTTCACTCTACCGTGCACACGGTTCCTAAGCTATTGAACTCAGACCTTCAGATATAGCAATACACATTATGAATTTTCCCCTGTGGCAGTAAAGAAAAGAACTCTTTTTCTTCTGTGTTCAGATGTGCTCTTTGTGTGAGGCTGAACTCCAGGATCCCAGGCTGCCACATTACCCTGTGTACCATTGTCAGCAAATCACAGACGACAGTTGATTCGGGATAAAATTAGCTAGTGTCTCTGTGACGGTCAAATGTTTGCAAATATTTGTAATATGATTCTGTGTAATATTATCAGTGGTCTTCTGAGTAGTTCCTCAAAGCTGATCTGAGGTGTTGCATTGCAGGGTGAAGAAGTCTCTGACGTACCGTTCACTTTTAAAGGTTAAAGTGTGTCTGTGATGCAGTGGGTATGCATACACATATCTTTTTAAATCAAATATGTTTCGAGATTTGATACGATATGCATATATTTTGAATTTTATAATGGAGATTCCACAGGGCTCTGTATTTGGTCCTCAACAGTTTTGAATACAATGCTGTACATTATTCAGTGCCAGGGTCTCTATGTGTGAATTCATTAATAAAACAATGGTTTGCCCAATGAAGCTTGGAAGCTTACCTTTTCCCCGTTCCCTGAAAATAGATCAGTGATGCCTTTCAGAAGAAGGTGCAAAGCAAGATCAAAGATCTTCTCCAACAGATGGAGGAGGGCCTGAAGACTGCAGATCCACATGATTTCTCCACCTACACGGGCTGGACAGGTGAACACCAAACACTTAATATGATGAATCAGTGGACTTTATTTACAGCTTTTGCAGAACAGAATATAAATCCGTTAATCGAGATTAATCATTTGACGGCACTAACACACACACACACACACACACACACACACACACACACACCCACACACACACACACACACACACACACACACACACACACACACACACACACACACGTTAACTTATCTAATATGTAATAAGTGTAATAGTGAAGTTGAGTTAGTTGCATGTTTTGAATGTGCTGCAGTGGTTCAGTGCTCTGAGAGGTGATGTCATCGCCAGGCATCGCCCTGCTGTACCTGCAGCTGTATCGAGGGACACAGGACGCCTCGCACCTGCAGCGCGCTCTGGATTACATCAAACGTGCGCTGAGGAACCTGAACGGCCGGCGCGTGTCCTTCCTGTGTGGAGACGCCGGGCCGCTCGCTGTAGGAGCAGTGCTTCATCATCTCTTAAAGAACCAGAGCGAGTCCCAGGACTGCCTCACCAAGTAAGAGTGTTTCTGACTCTCTCTGTGCCTCTGTAATCTCTGGTTGCTTCCACTGTCTGCTCTCTGCGAGTGTGTTTGGCGAAGCTTGCTGTGGTTTTGCCAAACAAGTAGTGCACAAGTGTTTGGAAAGCAAGAGTGCTGCTTTAACCAAGATCTGCAGCACTGATAATGTGATACTGATTTATACAACCGTTCACTAAACGAGGCCACAGCAGAACTGTTGAGTGTCTCTGATCAAAACACAGCTGTGATTCGTTACTGAATCAATCAGTAATCAGTAAATCAAGCGAGTGAATAATTCAGTGACTCATTTATGAAGACAGTCCCTTGCTTCGTTTCTGAACTGATTATATCCTGCATTACTCTCGATTCATTGTGCTGTTCAAACACAAGATTAAGATGAAAAGAAAAAGGAAAACAGAAGGAGAAATGCTACGTGATGTTCAATTATATTAAACTGATTTGTGTGTATTATTGTCTAGAATAGAGTAAACCAGAGAGTAGGGTGCTTGATGTAATGCAGATGTAAATACTACCATGCTATTTGGGGTCCAGTTATATATATTTTTAAATAAATTCATACATGTTTATTTAATCAGGATTACATTATTATATAAATAAATCATCTGACCAGTACATATGACACTTTTGAAAAACAGTTAAATGAATGCAGTTTGAAAACAAACAAAATATTAAATACAATGAATACATATTCTCCTTTTTTAAGTTTTCTGTCAATAAATCCCTAACCTGTAATGTGCTGTGTGTAGCAGATGTGTAAGTGTGTAGTTTGAGCTCCGATGCAGCAGCAGTAGTGTAGAGATGCTGGTGTTTGATCTGGTGTCTGTGGTTCAGACTGCTCCAGCTCCAGCGCTCCGTGCTCAGCACAGACTCCGACGCTCCGGACGAGCTCCTGTACGGACGAGCAGGATACCTGTACACCCTGCTGTATGTTCACACAGAGATCGGGCCGCACGCGCTGGACCAGGCCACCATCACCACGGTCAGTGACATGCACATGAAGGACGGTCATTATATACCAACTGTTGAGTATTTAGCAAACATTCAGATCACCTCTACAGAGACGCTTGCATTAGGTGAATACTGTGCTTATATTAGTGTGTTGTTTCACTGAGTGATTCAGTCTGTTCAGATGCGTTTAGAACGATCACTAATTCAAAACACGGAGGAAGAACATTTACATATTTACACCACTTCATATAGTTAATCAGTTTCATACGAAGAGTGTCGTTTTATTCCAAATATTACCATGATTACAAATCTGATATTCTTTTATTTTCTTTTTCTGTGTGTGTGTGTGTGTGTGTGTTTGTGGGCATGTTTTTGTGTCATATCAGGACACAACTCTGTATGATGACATGGGTATGACACAGGTATTACAAGGAGAGGGTGACTTATGAGGACATAACCCATGTCCCCATTTTTCAAAACACTTATAAATCATACAGAATGAGTTTTTTTGAGAAAGTAAAAATGCACAAAGTTTCCTGTGAGGGTTAGGGTTAGGTGTAGGGTTGGTGAAGTGTGACAGAATATACAGTTTCTACAGAATAAAAACCATTACACCTATGGGATGAACACACTTTACACAAAAACAAACGTGTGTGTGTGCGTGTGAGTGTGTGTGTGTGTGTGTGTGTGTGAGAGAGTGTGTGTGTGTGTGTGTGTCTGTGTGTGTGTGTCTGTGAGTCTGTGTGTGAGTCTGTGTGTGTGAGAGAGTGTGAGAGTGTGTGTGTGTGTGTGTTTGTGTGTGTCTGTGTCTCTGTGTCTCTGTGTCTGTGTGTGTGTGTGTGTGTGCAGCACATGTATTAATCCTCTGACCCACACTCTGAATGTTTATCCTCTCGTGGGCTGCTTTACTGTAGGTCATTCACTATAGTCTAGATTCTCTGGCCAGTGTCCAGTTCTCAGTGTGTGTGGGCAGACGAGAGCAGTGAGATGAAGGAGAGCTTATTAAAGGATCTGAATAATACAGTACACAGTTCTCTTCAGAGCAGAAGTCATCCCAGCAGACAGAGAGGATATATATATTTTTAAAAAATTAGGAGCAGAGCTCATACTTGTGTTTTATGGCTTATAACGTCTTGGCTTTTGTTAACGAAACTTGATTTTATGAAACCTTGTACATATTTTTGATTCTATATTTAGACACAAAGATGGCCAGTAACTTGATGTTGTGAGTAGTACCTGTGACTCAAGATGACACACACACACACACACACACACACATACACTCACACTGTAAAAGTCTTCTTGTTGTCTTCAGTGGATCTTACGGTTGATTGCGTCTGAGAATAGATCGCTTGAGATGCTCGTTTGACATCCAGTCTTCATCTCAGCAGGAAACAGCTGTTTATGCCTCTTCAGCTTGTCCTCTCTTTGACAGCCCTGATCTGAAGACACTATTCTTCATTTACTTCAGTAGGAGTATTTGCTTTTTTGAGTCAGTCACTGACTATTTCTGAGTGTTTTGGTAAAAATATAACTCTAGCTTTGAGGTGGTTGAGATGAAAGGTTTATTATGTGACTTGTACAGACAGTGGAGGGCTGTTAAAGGAGAAATGTGTCACTGCATCAGTGTCTCATCAGTGGATGCTCTGCAGTGAATGGGTGCCGTCAGAATGAGAGTCTGATAAAAACATCCCAATAATCCACAGCACTCCAGTCCATCATTGAACATCTGGAGAAGACAAAAGATGAAACACATCCAGCATTAAGATGATTTTAACTCAACAGATAGAGTCTATAATCATAATAACACTTCCTCCAGTGAAGAAGTCTTCTGGTCTGAATCAGGAGAGAGATCTGCACAGATCAAGCAGCGTTTAAACAGATCTAAACTAATCTGTGAGAGACAACAGCAGATGCACGTCTTCACTGGAGGAAGTGTTATTATGATTATAGACTCTATGTGTTTGAGTTAAAATCATCTTAATGCTGGATGTGTTTCAGCTTTGGTTGAGTTTGATTTATTGTTAGCTTTTGTTTTTTTGTGTTTTTTGATGCATGTGTTAATTTTTGTTGGTTTTTCAGTTAATTGTTGTGTTGCCTTTCTCATTGGGGTTCAGTTTCACTTTGGGTTTACTTTTGTTCAGTTTTCAGTTTAGGGTTTTATTTCATTATGTTGGGTTTTTTATATAATCCAAGAGTGATTACTATAAAGATAAGGATACTAGTGTGCACCCCAGTGGACGATATCATCTGTCTGTGCTCAGCACTAGCTCATCTGCTGCTCGTTATACAGCAGTACTGATTCTGACTGATTCTGACTGATTCTTACTGATTCTGATTCATTCTGACTGATTCTGATTCATTCTGACTGATTCTGACCGATTCTGATTGATTCTGACTGATTCTGATTCATTCTGACTGATTCTTACTGATTCTGATTCATTCTGACTGATTCTGATTCATTCTGACTGATTCTGACTGATTCTGATTGATTCTGACTGATTCTTACTTATTCTGATTGAATCTGACTGATTCTTACTGATTCTGATTGATTCTGACTGATTCTGACTGATTCTTACTGATTCTGACTGATTCTGACTGATTCTTACTGATTCTGATTGATTCTTACTGATTCTGATTGATTCTGATTGATTCTGACTGATTCTGATTGATTCTGACTGATTCTGACTGATTCTTACTGATTCTGATTCATTCTGACTGATTCTGATTCATTCTGACTGATTCTGATTGATTCTGACTGATTCTTACTTATTCTGATTGAATCTGACTGATTCTTACTGATTCTGATTGATTCTGACTGATTCTGATTGATTCTTACTGATTCTGACTGATTCTGATTGATTCTTACTGATTCTGATTGATTCTGATTGATTCTGACTGATTCTGATTGATTCTGAATGATTCTGATTGATTCTGACTGATTCTGCCTGATTCTGATTGATTCTTACTAATTCTGATTGATTCTTACTGATTCTGATTGATTCTTACTTATTCTGATTGAATCTGACTGATTCTGATTGATTCTGACTGATTCTGATTGATTCTTACTGATTCTGATTGATTCTGTCTGATTCTGATTGATTCTGACTGATTCTGATTGATTCTGACTGATTCTTACTTATTCTGATTGAATCTGACTGATTCTGATTGATTCTGACTGATTCTGACTGATTCTTACTGATTCTGACCGATTCTGACTGATTCTGACTGATTCTGACTGATTCTGACTGATTGTGATTGATTCTGACTGATTTTTACTGATTCTGATTGATTCTGACTGATTTTTACTGATTCTGACTGATGCTTACTGATTCTGACAGATTCTGACTGATTCTTACTGATTCTGACTGATTCTGACTGATTGTTGAGGTTTGTATCATTCATTAGCTGGACAATAAATCATTCTGGAAGTCATTCTAATGATTTTATTTCTTTGTGGTGTGGACTTTAATATTGTGAACAGCTTTTAGAACTATATGTTTATTGTTATCTTTATAGTTATCATTCTTGGTCTGAACAGGCCTTTAAACTTTTGCTTTTAGGGTTTTTGTAGCTTTGTTTTTTGGGATTATTTTTAAAAAAATAAAAATTGTCAGGTTTTGCGGTTTAGATTTAGATTTGAATCTTTGATTCAAGTTTTTGTAAACTTTAGTAAATTAAAACAATAAGCACCAAGTAACCGAGATTTACAGTGAATTTATAACAGCTAAGTGGCATTGTTAGTTATAGCTGTTATAAATTCACTGTAAACCACAGCTTCATGTGGCTTATTGATATTAGACACTGATTATTTCATATATGTAGTAAGGCTTCACAGAAAATAATGATATTAATAACAACAGTATTCTTCCACCAAACAATGTAGTTCAATGTAGTCCCTCAGATATTGCTGAACAACACACAAATGTAAACAAAGGTGTGTGTTACTTTGTAGAGTAACAACAGCTTCGAATGTGGCTCAGCCAATCAGAACCAAGGACCGGAACTCTCCACTTCAATATACATTACATACAGTACACTGAACAGTGCTTCTAATAAAGGTGGTGAACATGAAGGAGAGTTGAAGAATGCTGTTGCTGCCGTGCTTATTTGAATCAGTTGTTTAACCCTTGCTGAACCGCTGCAGATAAACCGGCTGATTACTGTGAAGTGACGGACACTTTGATCCATAACAAGACTATTATCTGATCCCAAGGTGGTGACAGCTATTCTGGAGTCAGGGAAGAAGCTGTCTAAAGAGCAGAAGAAGTCTGAGCGCTGTCCGCTGCTGTACGAGTGGCATCAGAAGCAGTATGTGGGAGCAGCTCACGGCCTGGCAGGCATTTACTACACACTCCTGCAGGTGAGACGTCTGTGTGTGAGAGTGTGTGTGAGAGAGAGCGTGTGTGTGTGTGAGTGTGAGAGAGAGAGTGTGTGTGTGAGTGTGTGTGTGTGAGAGTTTGTGTGTGTGTGTGTGTGTGTGAGAGAGTGTGTGTGAGTGTGTGTGAGAGAGTGTGTGTGAGTGTGTGTGAGAGTGAGCGTGTGTGTGTGTGTGTGAGAGAGTGTGTGTGTGTGTGTGTGTGAGTGTGTGTGAGAGAGTGTGTGTAAGTGTGTGTGAGAGAGAGAGTGTGTGTGTGAGTGTGTGTGTGTGAGAGTTTGTGTGTGTGTGTGTGTGTGTGTGTGTGTGTGAGAGTGTGAGAGAGTGAGTGTGTGTGTGTGTGAGTGTGTGTGTGTGTGTGTGTGTGAGAGAGTGTGTGTGTGTGTGTGTGTGAGAGAGTGTGTGTGAGTGTGTGTGAGAGAGTGTGTGTGAGTGTGTGTGAGAGTGAGCGTGTGTGTGTGTGTGTGTGTGTGAGAGTGTGTTGAAAAATCAACCTTTTAAAGTCATTCCAGAGCAGCTGCATGAATATTAAGACGTTTGGGGTTTTTGTGTTTACATACCTGTGATCCCAGGATGCAACATCAGGTCTGCCAGCATTAGCATACTTCACAGCTTCCTGTGTTTAATAATCCTCATGCTAGCGCTTCCTCTTGTGGCTTTCTCTGGAGCCTTGTTAGTAAGCTACGTCTTTATGGACCATTTCCAGACTATGCAGTGAAAAACGAGTAGTGAATGATGTTCTCTGCTAACAGACCTAGCGCAGTGGTTTCTGAATGACAGCTGGCTGTTCAGAGTCAACCCCAGGGGACTGAGATGTTCTTCAGGAGGAAGGCTCTCTTCTCTTCTCAGTCTCCAGGCTGTCTGGGGTTTGCCTGTTGAATTCAATTGCGTATGCTACTCGTAATATACAAACAAACCAAAAAAACGGAGTGCTTTCAACAGTACAGATCGTGTCGAAGCAGCTTCAGTGTTAAACAGGAACATAATAATAATAATACTGCAAAACTGTAAGCACTCAATCTTGAGTTAAAGTCTGTTGGAGAGCTCCGTCTGCAGCTGCTGGTGGAGGAGCGGAGAGATGCAGCAAGCTGATTGGCTGTGGCGCTCTGGCGGTTGGCAGGGCAACAGGAGCGTGCGTCATGGCGACGCAGAGGGGCGTGGTCCGGTGGCCAGCATCACATCACAGTCCAGCACAGACCTCTGTTTTATTTGAATTATAAAATATACAAAATATATTATTAAAGACTTCATGTCACCCTAAAACACCAAAACGAATTTTAATTGAGAGATTCATGAAATAAGAGTATTAAACTCTTCATGTGTATTTGTATTAGATTCTTCAATCTAGACCAAAAAAAGAGAAAATGTTTTCTTTGTACACTGTAAGCTAAAAAGTCAGTCTAAGTTTGTCTGTCTTCACAGCCGAGTGCTAAAGTCAGTGAGGAGACTCTGAATGAGCTGCTGCGGCCCAGTGTGGATTACGTGCGGCACAAGAAGTTCCGCTCGGGCAATTACCCATCATCCCTCAGCAACGAGACGGACAGACTGGTGCACTGGTGCCACGGAGCTCCTGGAGTGATACATATGCTCATCATGGCTCATAGAGTGAGTCACACACACACACACACACACACTCTCTCTCTCTCTCACACACACAGACACTCACACACACACACACAATCATAATCTCAGTACACATGCAAGAGTTAGAGCTGAAGCTGCACTTCTACACATGGGCTGTTTTTCCTCCTGTGATGTTCCTTCATGATATTGCAGGAGCAGCTGATTCTCTCCGTGTGGAGGCAGATATCTGTCTCTGCAGTGAACTGGGATTCAGATGTGTGTGTGTGTCTGTGTGCTGTTCGTTCTCAAGGTCATGTGTGTTCTGTGTTTATTTCTTCACACAGCAGCCCACACTGCCATCTAGTGCTCACTCACAGAGTCACACTTCTGTTCATCACAGCCTTATTTCTGTCTATATCGGGCATCATAGTGGTATTTGAAAAGTGTTACACATTTGAGTGGTTTTTGGTCAAATATTCAAATGTGTTGTCAGATAGAATAAAAGAAAGATGTTAATTAGTCTGTGGACTTTTAATGAGTTTGTTTTCTCCCTCCATCAATGTAGAGTCAATGTAGAGTATTTCTCTCTCTGTCTCTCTCTGTCTCTCTCTCTCTCTCTCTCTCTCTCTCTCTCTCTCTCTTTTTCTCTCTCTCTCTTTTTCTCTCTCTCTCTTGTTCTGTGTTCTTCGGTGTCTCTGTCTCTGTCTGGTGGGTCGCCTGAGGACTGCAAGGGAAATTGAGAATGTGTTATATTTGGAAAGTGAATTTTTCTTCGAGCAACTTTTACACCAGAGCTCTGACAAATGAAGACAGACGGCAGGACCTGCTTCCACACACACACACACACACACACTAGTGTTATGATGGTAAATTGTGCGGCAGGTCTTCCGGAAGCAGCCCAGATTGTGTTACACCAGCCTGTCTGAAATCCTTTGCTGACCATCTGGCCCCCATCTTCACACAGATCTTCAACCGATCGCTGGAGCTGTGTGAAGTCCCTTCATGCTTCAAACGTTCCACCATCATCCCCATCCCTAAGAAACCCAAAATTACAGGACTAAATGACTACAGGCCTGTGGCTCTAACATCTGTAGTCATGAAGTCATTTGAGAAACTGGTGCTGGCCCACCTGAAGGACATCACTGGGCCCTTGCTGGATCCTCTTCAGTTTGCCTACAGAGCAAACAGGTCTGTGGACGATGTAGTAAACATCGGACTGCATTATGTTCTGCAACACCTAGACAGACCGGGGACTTATGTGAGGATCCTGTTTGTGGACTTCAGCTCGGCCTTCAACACGATCATCCCAAACCTCCTCCTGCCCAAACTAAATCAGCTCTCCGTGCCCACCTCCGTCTGTCAGTGGATCAACAGCTTCCTGACAGACAGGCAGCAGCTAGTGAGGCTGGGAAAATACACATCCAGCACCCGTACAATCACCACCGGAGCTCCCCAGGGCTGTGTCCTCTCCCCACTGCTCTTCTCCCTGTACACTAATGATTGCACATCTAAGGACCCCTCTGTCAAGCTCCTGAAGTTTGCAGACGACACCACACTCATCGGCCTCATTCAGGACGGTGACGAGTCTGCTTACAGACAGGAGGTAAAAGAGCTGGCTGTCTGGTGCACTCTCAACAACCTGGAGCTGAACACGCTCAAAACAGTGGAGATGATCGTGGACTTCAGGAGAGACCCCCCTGCACTCCCCCCACTCACCATCATGAACAGCACTGTGACTGCAGTGGAGTCATTCAGGTTCCTGGGCACCACCATCTCTCAGGAACTGAAGTGGGACATTCACATTGACTCCATTGTGAAAAAGGCCCAGCAGAGGTTGTACTTCCTTCGCCAGCTGAGGAAGTTTAACCTGCCACAGGAGCTGCTGAAACAGTTCTACTCCACCATCATTGAATCCATCCTCTGCACTTCAGTAACTGTCTGGTTCAGCTCAGCTTCTAAATCTGACCTCAGAAGACTACAGAGAGTAGTCCGGACTGCTGAGCGAATCATCGGTACAACCCTCCCTTCTATTCAAGAACTCTACTTATCCAGAGTGAGCAAAGGGCTGTCAAAATCACTCTGGACCCCTCACATCCAGCACACTCCCTCTTTGAACTGTGTCCATCTGGTCGACGCTACAGAGCACTGAGCACTAGAACGACCAGACACAGGACCAGTTTCTTCCCTCAGGCAATCCATCTTATGAACAGCTGATAATAACTGCGAACACACTACACTTTATATTTATATACACATACACTTATTTATCTAACACACACACACTTAGTGTACATACTTTGTATACATTTTTGCACAAAATATACCTGTACATACATAACTGCTCATTGTAATATACCTGCCTGATACAACTGTCAATTTGTTTATTGTCATTCCTAACCTATTCATTTGTATTTTTTATTCTTTTATTATGTGTTTTTTGTTCTGTCGCTGTCATTCTGTTGTACTGCGGAGCTTCTGTCACGAAAACAAATTCCTCGTATGTGTAGACACCTGGCAATAAAGCTCATTCTGATTCTGATTCTGAATATACACAGTCTGCAGTTCCTGCATGTGACTGTAATGCTGGTATTATTATATTGAGATGATCATTCGCTGGTTCTCAGGGGAGATCAAATATGTGTGTGTGTGTGTGTGTGTGTGTGTGCTGCAGGTCTTCAGGGAGGAGAAGTACCTGCGAGACGCAGCTGAGTGTGGAGAGGTTATTTGGCAGAGAGGTTTACTGAGGAAGGGTTATGGACTCTGTCACGGCACTGCGGGGAACGGATACGCCTTCCTCTCGCTCTACCACGCCACACAGGACAAGAAGTACCTGTACCGGGCCTGCAAGGTACAGCAGCACACACACACACACACACACACACACACACTCTCTCTCTCTTACACACACACACACACACACACACACTCTCTTACACACACACACACACACACACACACACACACACACACACACACACTAGGGATGGGTATCATTAAGATTTTAACGGTATTACTACTCTTACCGATACTGCTTAATGGTCCGGTACTTTAACTGTATTCTTATCGGTACTTTGTGTTGTGTTACTTTGTGTTGTACATGACCTGCGGTGCGCTTGCGGCATTCAGAAAAGTTGAGAGGTTTTTAACTCGATGCGGTGTGGACGCGCCTGGTAAAAAACGAGCGTGTCACACAGCAGGCGCGTCGCACCGAGTCGTTTCCATTATGAGCGCCTACATTTGAAATAACGAACTTGAGCGCGCAAAAGACGTGATATGTGTGTGTGTGATTGAGGCTGGCGACACACTGGATGCGTAGCGCAAGCGTCTCAGCTGCGTGGCGTGTCTGTTGTTAATTCGGCTCCCATGTTAACAGGTTAGCGCTTGCAGACGGCCTGTGTGAGATGCAGGTCTTAGGCACGGCTCGAGCCGCGCGGAAAACGTGTGCATGCTAGAATTTTTCACCCGACATGCGCCCGTGTTGGAAGCGTTTCCAGGCAAAATATGATAGGAAAATATGTTTATATGTCATTTTGTACACAAATACATATTAATTCATGACATTTTGATATTTGAAAGTCTAGGTTGACATAAATTCAGATATAAATGTAATTTAAAAAATAATTAAATAATTATTGATTTTCAAATATTTCACCTGTCAAACATAGTCTATTTTACCGTCAATACTCTTGACAGTGTCCTTTATCAGTAGGCGTAGGTGTAGGTGTGTAAACAAAAGTTGATATTGTTGTCATGAACACAAGAGCTGTCTGGCCTCCCTCTATGTCACCCACAGCAGCGCGCCAGCGCCGCATCAGGCACGGTTCTGATGTGTAAAGACACAGAAAATGAAGGCAGCCGCCACGCTCCTGACACGCAGCTGAGACGCCACGCAGCCAGTGTGTTGCTGATGCGTGTTGCGTGAAAAATAGGCGTCGGTTCTATTTCTAGAATGCACGCATTTTCCGCACGGCTCGAGCCGTGCCTGAGATGTGCGTCTCACGCAGGCAGTCTGCAAGCTCTAACCTGTTAACATGGGAGCCGAATTAAAAACAGACATGCCACGCAGCTGAGACGCTTGCGCTACGCATCCAGTGTGTCGCCGGCCTGACAGACAGCCTCCGCGGCGTGCATTAGAGATCTCAAAGATCTCACAGACAAACGTCTTAATATGATCGCACATTAGAAATGTTTGGTGAGATAAAATGTGCACGATAACATTATTAAGCAAAAATACATAGTACATTAATTTTTCCCCCTCCAGTCCCGAAAGCAGAACCGATACCGTCAGATCTTACTGATACTACGGTCTTTCATAATTTAGCCCCGGGGCCATTTTAATACCGGTTTTGGTACCCATCCATAACACACACACACACTCTCTCGCTGCTCCAGTACACAAGCAACACAGCCTTGTAGACAGTAGATGTACAGTAGATGTAATAGACATACAGTAGATTTAGTAGACGTACAGTAGATGTACAGTCGATATAGATGTACAGTAGATCTACAGTATATGTACAGTAGATTCAGTGGTGTTCATCATGTCTGCTGGAGAAGCGGCTCGGTTCAGCTCTGATCCAGGGACAGACTTCTCATACGTGTTCTGTGTTTGGTTCTAGTTTGCTGAATGGTGTCTAGACTACGGGACTCACGGCTGCCGCATTCCTGACCGGCCGTATTCCCTCTTCGAAGGTAAACTGATCATCATCTTCATCGATAAAACACTCTTCACTATTCTCAAAAAGTCATGGATTAAATGTAATATTACATTTTAACTTTACTCGTTAAATGAATGAAATAATCATGTGTGCTGTTACAGAGCTGTACTGGAGCTCATGTTCATCTCTGGGGGAAATCAGAGACACACATCACGTTCAAGTGTAGCTTATTTAAAACTGTTTGTATTGTGCAATTATGTACTGTATATATTTTATATAAATTTATGTAAATGCTCACCAAGGCTGCATTTATTTTGATCAAAATATAGTAAAAACTGTAATATTGTGAAATATTATTAGAATTTGAAATAGGTGTTTTTTATGTGAATGTATGCAAGTCTGACAAATCTTTTGTCACATAATAAATTTACACTTTTGATCAATTTAATGCATCTTTGCTGAAATGCTTAAAATAAATATTAATTTCTAAAAATATTTATATGTGTGTGTGTGTGTGTGTGTGTGTGTGTGTGTATAAAATAATAATAAACAAAAATCTGAGTTTTCATTATTTCTGTAGTAAGATTATAATTTTCTTTGCAGCTTGCCGCTGGAACTTCTTAAACCAAGAGCTTTATTGATAACAGATCTATTTAAGCTGTATGTTAATATACGCAGCAGTATTGAGCTGTGGTTCTCATGTGAGCAGTGTGGGTTTGAATCTGATTTGCAACATTTCCTTCATCAACGGCTCAGAACGGTGTTCTTTAGTAAACATCCAAAGGCCAAAAATATTCAGCACATGTGCTTCGATGTATTGTGCTGTGGTGTAATCCGGCTCGCAACATTCCCTGAGTCCTCTCCCTCCTCATATTCCTCTGTCGTCTTCTTTACACAAAAAGACCAGAAATATAATCGCAGAAAGCCAAAATCTATTTGTTTTCACAACTCCTCTGTCGAATCATCTGAATCCCGAGGCTCTCCACACACACACACACACACACACACACTCGCGCACACACACACACACACACACACACTCGCGCACACACACACACACTTGGCGTCTGTAGTGATTTATCTGCTGCTTTACCTTGCTGTTGTCATGGCAACCTGCTTCCTTTACTCAGGTTCTCATTGAAAGTCTCACTCTGATTGGCCGCTCGAGTCTGTAGTCAGTGGTCAGAGAGGGTCCTGCACCCCCCACAGCATCACACAGAGCTTTTGCATCAGTGTCTCATCAATGGATGCTCTGCAGTGAATGGGTGCCGTCAGAATGAGAGTCTGATAAAAACATCCCAATAATCCACAGCACTCCAGTCCATCAGTGAACATCTGGAGAAGACAAAACCTGAAACACATCCAGCATTAAGATGATTTTAACTCAAATAATCCAGAATAACACTTCCTCCAGTGAAACAGTGTTCTGGTCTGAATCAGGAGAGAAATCTGCACAGATCAAGCAGCGTTTAAACAGATCTAAACTAATCTGTGAGAGACAAAAGCAGATGCACTTCTTCACTGGAGGAAGTGTTATTCTGGATTATAGACTCTATGTGTTTGAGTTAAAATCATCTTAATGCTGGATGGGTTTCAGGTTTTGTCTTCTCCAGATGTTCACTGATGGACTGGAGTGCTGTGGATTATTGGGATGTTTTTATCAGACTCTCATTCTGACGGCACCCATTCACTGCAGAGCATCCATTGATGAGACACTGATGCAGTGACACATTTCTCCAGGTCTGATGAAGACACACACTCCTCCTGATCTCTGATGAACTGAGGATGAACACATTCACAGCTGATGTTCAGTTTTGTCTAAAAGAGGTTAATCTGATAGTGTGCTGATATGGTGAATCTCGATCCTCACACACTGTTGTTGTGTCGTTGCTGTAGGTATGGCAGGAGCCATCCATTATCTCTCAGATGTCCTCCAGCCTGACGGCTCTCGATTCCCTGCTTTTGAACTTTGACCTGTTGTAGGAGGCACAGACTGTTACTCCTTCATGAGGAGCGTCAGCTGCTTTCACAGCAGTTAGATCTGGACGGACCCTTTAAAGTGAAGAAAACGATTTCCTCCTCATCTTGGATGTAATTACCAACAACGCCGCCTTGAGTTCACTCCTCGTGGCTCGTCTTTATCAGTGTGCTGCTGTTGTTTGGACAGTATCTAATGCTAATATATGGTTTTGTTTTAGTTAGTATCTGTATATCTCACAGCTGCATGTGTGTTACCTCTGTGATGTGTGTCACACACTGCAGTGCTGGTCCTGTGTGAACACGTCTGTGTCTTTCTCTTTCTCTGAGCGTGAGGATCAACACGTGCTCATGTCAGAATCCAGCAGCTAACACAGTGTTGTTGTCCAGTCTGCGCTGTCTGTGTGTGTGTGTGTGTCTGAGTGTGTGTGTGTGTGTGTGTGTCTCTGAGTGTGTGTGTGTGTGTGTGTCTCTGAGTGTGTGTGTGTGTGTGAGAGTGTGTGTGTGTGTGTGTGTCTCTGAGTGTGTGTGTGTGTGTGTGTCTCTGAGTGTGTGTGTGTGTGTGTGAGAGTGTGTGTGTGTGTGTGTGTGCGTGTCTCTGAGTGTGTGTGTGTGTGTGTGTGTGTGTGTCTCTGAGTGTGTGTGTGTGTGTGTGTGTGTGTGTGTGTGTGTCTCTGAGTGTGTGTGTGTGTGTGTGTGTCTCTGAGTGTGTGTGTGTGTGAGAGTGTGTGTGTGTGTGTCTCTGAGTGTGTGTGTGTGTGTGTGCGTGTCTCTGAGTGTGTGTGTGTGTGTGAGAGTGTGTGTGTGTGTGTGTGTGTGCGTGTCTCTGAGTGTGTGTGTGTGTGTGTGTGTCTCTGAGTGTGTGTGTGTGTGTGTGTCTCTGAGTGTGTGTGTGTGTGTGTGTGTGTGTGTGTGAGAGTGTGTGTGTGTGTGTGTGTGTGTGTGTGTGCGTGTCTCTGAGTGTGTGTGTGTGTGTGTGTGTGTGTGTTTGTGCGTGTCTCGCTGGTAAATGTCTTGATGAATGTCAGCAAGTTGGTCTTCTTCTGGACTGAAGTCTGTACTGTCCTTCAGCTGATGCAGCAGTCTTCTCACACCTGGATCCTTCTCAACCTGTAGCATTGATTTCAATCTATCTTCATTTTGATAAATCGATATTGATTCTCCTATCCCAAGATCTGCCAGGGGCTGTAAGGTCTGTGCTGAAATAAACACCAAACATTATTCCCAGCGCCTGCCGTCCACTGATCATCATTTAATCAGCTTTCAGATTCTCTACGATTTATTGAGAAATACAGACGATAAGAGCTTTGTGCTGTTTAATGTGTAGTGACAGACCGCTTTAGCCTCATGATATGTATATATGTGTGGATATATATATATATAAACGATATATATTATAGTGTGTGTTGCTGTTTTTGTGAAGTTACATTAATGGTGTATGATATTTGAAGCTCTGTTGGTATTAAAGAGAGATCTCAGAAGAGGACACAGAATCGGTTCAGTATATGATAGCAGTGACATACACGTGAAAAAGAAAGATATTAACTGAAAGAAGAAACTGAAATAGTTAAACCAAACCTTATATTATTGATTCCAGTAGTCCAGAAGGTGTCAGTAAAGCAGGTATGAGCTGGTTCTTTGACTGTGAAGAAGAGCTGAGAAGCAGAAGATCATAAACTGGAGAATAAAGTCATTGTATTAATGTTCCCTGCGCTGCTAAAACTGAAGATCTTCCACAGCATCTTAGTCTTGTTCTCAAACATCTAATACCATGCTCTCAGCTAAAAGTAAAACTGTGACTTGAACTACTCATCCTGTGAAGCATTGTGAATGTGAAGATTTATGTATATTTATTTTTATTTTTTGCAGAATTTTTTAATGTCATTCAAATCAACCAAATTGCATAAACTTTTGAGGCTAATTTTTTATTTTATTTTTTATTTTCAGAAGAAAAAAAAACCCAAAACAACTATAAATATGTCATGGAGGCATATTTATTGAGTAAATAAATTGATCCATAAAATGTCCTAGACTTCAGAAAGACGGCAGCAGCGTGATGTTATTATCACACAGAGATCCGGGAGCTGGAGCACAATCTGACTCCAGCAATCCTTCTTCATTATATCCAGTGCTGACCATTCCAGAATGGGAAAAGGCACTTTTCAAGTTTTCTTTCTTCAAGGTTTGCATGCCTCTAACTCAAGAAGAATTGAGGATCTCTCGATGCCCTTTCAGATTTTTGAGGTATTTTGTATCTTTTAAAGAGGACTGTCTGAAGAACAAATAATGTTGAAACTAGAAATCTGTCTTGTTTTCCTCAGAATAACTGCATTGAACACACATGCCAGAGTGCCATTAATAATTAGTAGTAATAGTGTTCCTTTAGCTTAAGTGGTAGAGCATTGGTTGTGGGTTCGATTTACTGGGAACACATGTTAAGTAAAAATGTATAGCCTGAATGCACTGTGAGTCACTTTGGATAAAAGCATCGGCTAAATGCATTAATTTAAATTAATATTTCTTCTTCTTTAATGTATATTTTTGCCAGAAAAAAATCTCAACAAAAATCTGAGCTGGGGACCTTTCTTCAGTATTAGGGGTGCTATGATGAAAAACCTCACTAATGTAGTGAAGGAAGTTGGGTTTTGCTGCTACAGGACAATATAGCTCGTCAGTTGTGGTTGTTTTCTCCCATTATGTCCTCATTAAATAATTTGTGATTACAGTAGTGTAATTGTGATTACATCTCAAGGTGAGATGATTGTGTGCAACATATGCTTTAAAATAAATGTAAAAAAGACTGTGGCAGTACGAAAAAAAAAAAAGAGGGTTTTTTTTTGCTGTGTGGCTGGATGGAGGAGGGATATAAATTAACTGGAAATTGGAAAGGTGTATATAAGGAGGAGTTATAGGAGAAACAAGGGTAGGAGAGAAGTGAGAGAAGGAAAGAGCGGGAGAGAAAACCGATTACCTGAGACAACCGCCTAGTTGGTGAGACTGAACACTTCGCTGCTGTTTGAGCCAGTCTGGGTCGCTGAAGCGGAGGCGAGTTTCTGTGGCGATCTCTGTAGTGCGGCATGCACTCTCGGCTGCTGGTTGCAGGATGACGTAGTCTTTGGGGCTGACGAGAGCGAGTGATCTGCTCAGGTGAACGAACTCCTGTTTAAACTTCCTTTGTTTAAAAGACTCCAACGGACAAACAGACTCCCTGCCATTATCGGCCGGAGCTCAGCTCTCCTCACAAACACACACACTACACGAACACGCAAACATACCTGAACATTCAAGCACGCCCATTCATCACAGCGCAGCAAGGCAATGACTTTTTTTGTTTGGTTTGTTTGTTTGTTTGCTTTTTAATTACTAAGGTGATCTCTTGATACTTTTTCATCCTTTCTGTTTCCAGTACCTCCTGTTGAGGCAATAATGTGGGAAACTAAGGGTACATAATATTTTTTTTTTCCCTGTTTATTTTCATCTCCTTTGTTGGTGTTTTGTTTTTTGCTTTTTTTTTTTATTGTTTTCCTAAAATATTCCTATATAACCGGACAATGAACTTATGAATTATTTCTTTGTTTTTTGTTTCCTTGTTAGTTTGGAGAAAATATATAACTGTGAAGGTTAAACTTTCTTTGTGTGAGACTCTGATTTATGTTTGTAATCGGTGGCTAATAGAGACATTCCGTGGTAAAAAGCATTTGTATTTTGACAAGATTAAGCTTGTCTGGCGCCCGAACTGTGTATAGTTAAATTAAACATTTGATTTAAGTTTCTTTGGGCCAGCTACCGTTACAAGACTTCGAGATGAATCATCTGCTGCAGGACTCTTTTACAAGACTTGAGTTTGATTTAAGCAACCAAGAAAAGATGGGTCTAATTAACCTAAAAGCTATTCATCTGATGTTATGCTAAATCTAGAGGCTCGTTCCAGTAAAATGCCACGACTGTGCAAGTAAACACTTACAAAGCTACAAGGAGCTTAACATTAGCAAGAGCTGAACACATAAACACAGACACATGAGCAAAAGTCTGGAACAGAGGGAGCTTTATTATCAGAGTTCATGATTTTCTGACATCAGGAGTGTTTCACTGTGAAGGGTTTGCTGGTGTCAATCCACAGATCGTGTCAGAGGCAGATGTGTGACACGTACAGTTTACAGCGGTGCTTGAATCTGAACATCTCTTCCACCAGAAAACAGAAAACAAACTCCAACATTAGCAGATGGACTCAGTCGCTCTTTGCATAGTTCAGCTTCAAACGAAACCATGAACAGTGGACCACAACGACAAAAAACAACACTTTCAAAACGGCTTTGAATGACTTAAAATATACCCCAACCTATTGATGCTCTGTGTGTTTTTCATGTACTTTCATATCCAGTCTTTACAGTCACAACATCAAGAATAGGAACCAGCCAGCATTCAATATACTAATCACATTCAAATAAAACGTTCAGGATCACATCTACTAAAAATGGCCTACAAATCAGTCTAATTTGAGATATATATATATATATATATATATATTCTAATAGTGCTGGTTGGTGAATGTTAAGAAGACCATGTTTCAGTCATATTTTACCCCCCAAAATAACAACAACAACAATATTGATCTTAATAATATTACTCTTAATGTTCTTATTGGACCTGTAATCACAAAAAAAGGTTTCTTAGTCCTAAATATATATATTACATTTTCGGGCTAATTATAATTTATTATGAAGTTTAATTTTACTCAGGGTTTAAATATGAAACAATTTTGCATCTGCATTCTCTTCACAGAGATGTTAACAGATAACCAGAGTGTAGCGTATCAGACCCGAACCACACAAATTAAACATTAACACCATTAGAACAATTATTGACAATTTCAATTCAGAGAAGAGATTGTCAAATTTGGGGAAAGTAATTGAGATGCAATGCCGGCCAGCACATGTAACCCCCCCCCCCCCCATATGATTTATGATACCCCCGAGCCAAGACAATATCTGATTGGTCAAGACAACATTTGAGGTGTGGCCAACAGGGCAGTTTAAATACTCAGGACACCATCAAATCTTTGCTTTTAGCTTTTGCTCCTACCTTTAGGTTTTAGTCATCACTGTTAGCATTCTTTGAGCGCGGTTCCAGCGTGTTTCGGCTTGCACACCTGCTGCTACTCAGCCACGATGAAAAGAAACACCACCTAGTCTCGTCAAACTTTACTTCTGTTCTTTTACTTTAGTTTCTTTTCTTTTCCGTTTGAGAGTTTCGTGTTCTGAGTTAAGTTTTGTAACGCCGTGTCTGACCTCGACTGCCCGTTCAACTTCAACCAGCCACACAACTCTCCATCTTCAGCAAACGCCCAACCACAGGCTTCCCAAGACTCACTTCAGCGACTACTGAACTTCCAGCCAATCAGAAACATCAGGAAACCCCCTTTTAACGACAGCAAAGGGAACCCGTTTACACAGGAGACGCAAGTAACTCCTCCAGACTCTGACCTTTACTGGTGTATCTAATATAATTTTAACCTCACTGAGGAACTCAATGCGAGGGGTAATTACGTGATTGATGGTTGTTCATGTCTATGCAATTTAACGTATTGCTGTAAACTTGGGATTCCATATTTCCATTCTCTTAAACTCATCTTTCCCTAACTTTCGATCTTCCTGCAACTTGTGTGAATGTGTGTGTGCGTTTATGTGTTAGATTAGTTTATATGTCTTAGATTTATCTAATAAAGCCTTATTCATATTGAAAAGAGAAGTATCTTGTGTTTTGTGCTTACAAGTTAATGTCTTAAACTGCCGATCTTGTTACTGTGCTAATTGATAGTGTTTTCACTATAGTTTGGATATTAGTATCCAGCGCAGATTTGATGTTAAACGGCTCGTTCACTGAACCGCAGCCGCGTCTCCGTGAACAGCCGTGAAACAGTGATTCTGTTCAAATTCCCTTTAAAATCTTAAATGATTCCCTTCGAGCTAAACTGACCTGTTTCTCTTACAGGTGTGTGCTTCACATCTGATTGTTTTCGGTGCTAATGAAGAGCCCTGAAACTAATTCCAGTAGTTTTCTAGCAGGTGTTGTGCTAAATGACTCTGAATACAGCTGTATTTCTCACTGGGTTTGAATCATTATATTTCAGTGATGATTGTAGTCCAGTAATTAATCTGCACAGATAAACTCTCAGAGGACCATTAACGAGAGTGAACTCTCCAATAAAACCAGACATTTAACCCGAAACGAGCTTCTGCAGTTTCTGGCCCATCCACTCTGGCTGTAATGAAGCAGAAAAGATGTGAATAAATTGCTCAGTTAACATGACTTCAGCAGACTCCCTCCATGTGAGCTCATCATCTATTTCAGATTCATACACAGACAAGAGTTTATTAACCCTTTAAACCACTGGGACTGGAACAAAACATCAGCCAAATTCCTGTTTGTATGGAAGCCTGTTTCTGCCACACACACACACACACACACACACACACACACACACACACACACACACACACACACACACACACACACACACACACACACACACACACACACACACACACACACAAACACGCATGCACGCACACACACACACACACACACACACAAACACGCATGCACGCACACACACACACACACACAAAAAAAGAGGCATAATTGCGAAACGAGTCACACTTCTGACCTTTCTTGCACTTTCTCAGTTCATATCTCGTATTTCTGACTTCTCATATTTGTTAGATATAAACTTGCAATCACGAGTCATTCTGACTAATTCTGACAATAAAACTATTTTCTTACAAAACTTTCTTAAAAAAAGAAGAAGTCAGAATTGAACTTGCAGTTGCAAAATAAAAAGTCAGAATTCCGAGAGGAAAAGTGTCAATTACCTTATTTTTATCTTTTATTTATTTTTAATAATCCAGTGGCATGAACAGGCTTCCAGATGTTTGAGAGGCTCAGGAGGATGATACTGAGCGGGTGTAATGTGATAAACGCTCATCTGAGATCAGGATGTGTTCTGAAGTGCGGTCGTCCTCAGGATGGATGTGCTGTGTTTTCATCTCCTGTCCCTCAAGACCCACTTCTCAAAGAAAGAGTCCAGACTCTCAGTATCTCGTGTGCTTGGCATCTCTTCTTCACAGCTCCGTCAGGAGAGAAGTCCGTCTCAAACCCCATCAGGACCACTGTTCTCTGTTGCCCCTCCACAGGTCACCAGTCAAAGGTCAAACAGACTGTGACCGGCAGAAAGAGCGAGAGCGGCGTCTCACTGCGAGGACCGGCTGAGGCTCTTCTTCTCGCCGTTCCTGAAGAGCTGATCGTACGAGGGCGGCGGATGACTGCAGTAGGAGGGCGGTGGGGGGTACGAGCTCATCATGTGACCCGGGTAGGCTGGGGTCAGGGCCGTCGTCATGGCGCCGCAGGGGTCACCGTAGCCTTGCATGCCCGGCTGCTGCGACACTGTTGGAGGAACAATGAAGAAAATCATCTCAAGGTTCACTGATGTAGAAGATGTCCACATGCTGTTACTGGAATACTGCTGATATAAGACAGGAAGAGCTAAATAAACTTATCACTGTATCTAAACCAACAACATGTTTGTTAGATCCTGTACCCACTAAATTACTGAAAGAGTTGTTACCTGTAGAACTGCTTCTCAATATCATTAAATCATCATTGTCTTTCGGTCTCATCTCAAAACCATCACCTATTATGCTCCTTTTAACAAGATGTATTTGTGGTCATGGGTGTCTCCAGAATGTGTCTGTGAAGTCTCAGCCCAAAATACCCAACAGATCATTTATTATAACAGCTGGAAAATGCCATTTTTGGGGCGTGTCTAAAAAGAGCTGTTTTTGAGTGTGTCGCTTTAAATGCAAATGAGCTGCATATTCTCTCCCGCCTCCAGAAGAGGGCTGTTGGATCTACAGAATCAATTATAGATAAATGTTTTAAATATGGTTAATATGAATCACAGTTTAAACGTTTGAGGTTTTTTTTATGTGTGAAAAAGTCTCTTCAGAGCTTTATATTATGTTTTCAAATGAAATATATCATAAAGATTAAGTGCAACTGCAAGAAACAAGATGCTGATTAAGTCTCATATTGATGCCAGAAAGGTTAACTCCTCTTTCTCTGCTTTGCTCGCACAAACATTTAGATTTAAGTCAGTGCATAAATGTAAATGTATCCATGCCACATCTCTGCTGGAGTAGCACGTATGAGCTTGGCATGTCTGCCTTTAACTCTACGGTTCTGTGCATTACTGTAAGCTGTTTTTTCAAACTGAGAGAATAACCCTGATTATTCCTTTAAAGATCCAAATTAGTCCCTTATTCTGCTGCCAACCGAAGCAGCACCTGATATGATGGAGTGTGACGCACCGGATGCATGAAAACATCCAGCAGCAGCTCACACAATCGTCTGTCGGAAACACTGTGTGTCATCTACTGAGAACAGCAGGCCGTTGCTGGCCATATGTTAGTGACATATCTGCTCACACCAGAATGGCTCACTTGCAGTTTTCTGCTGGTCTGGCACAGAGATGGGAAATAAATCAAGTCTGTGGTGAAGTGCCAACCTTGGCTCCGAGCGAGAGCGGCTAATAACTGCCTGTTAGCGACTGTAATAGTGAGCAAGAATTGGCTCGGTCTCTCCAAGCCTTGTTTGGCTCAGTTAAAGGACAAATTGAGAGATGAGGGATATATTTAATAACAGCATCAGCATCATAATCAGGAGAGGTGTGTTCTGGTCCAAACCTACTCATCCGTTTACAGCAGCTGCACCCTGACCTCATTACACACTCTTCTCACACACTCCTCTCACACACTCTTCTCACACACTCTTCTCACACACTCCTCTCACACACTCTTCTCACACGCTCCTCTCACACGCTCCTCTCACACGCTCCTCTCACACGCTCCTCTCACACGCTCTTCTCGCACGCTCCTCTCGCACGCTCCTCTCGCTCTACGCTCTTCTCGCACGCTCTTCTCGCACGCTCTTCTCGCACGCTCTTCTCGCACGCTCTTCTCGCACGCTCTTCTCGCACGCTCCTCTCGCACGCTCCTCTCGCACGCTCCTCTCGCACGCTCCTCTCGCACGCTCCTCTCGCACGCTCCTCTCGCACGCTCCTCTCGCACGCTCCTCTCGCACGCTCCTCTCGCACGCTCCTCTCGCACGCTCCTCTCGCACGCTCCTCTCGCACGCTCCTCTCGCACGCTCCTCTCGCACGCTCCTCTCGCACGCTCTTCTCGCACGCTCTTCTCGCACGCTCCTCTCGCACGCTCCTCTCAAACGCTCCTCTCAAACGCTCCTCTCAAACGCTCCTCTCACACGCTCCTCTCACACGCTCCTCTCACACGCTCTTCTCACACGCTCTTCTCACACGCTCTTCTCGAACGCTCTTCTCGCACGCTCTTCTCGCACGCTCTTCTCGCACGCTCTTCTCGCACGCTCCTCTCGCACGCTCCTCTCACACGCTCCTCTCACACGCTCCTCTCACACGCTCCTCTCACACGCTCTTCTCACACGCTCCTCTCACACGCTCTTCTCACACGCTCTTCTCACACACTCCTCTCACACGCTCCTCTCACACGCTCCTCTCACACGCTCCTCTCACACACTCCTCTCACACACTCCTCTCACACACTCCACCATATGCTGCAATTAGAGCTAATGACTCAAACAAACAACACTCCTCCAGACTCCAAAAACACTCGCAGTTAGAGGAAAAGATCAAATACAGTGTGCACTAACGCTGGGTGAAATGTTTTTATTTTTTAAAATTAATTTGTAGTCAACATCTTAAATTTGGGTTTGTGGTTTTTCATTTTATTTTCAGAAACTAATATTTTTATTGATCAAGGGTGAATTAAAATGATCAAAAGTTCTCCATTTAAAAAAAACAACAACAAAACCCCCCCCCCCCCATCAAAATCACGATGTTGAATCGGTCAAATTTCCTGGAAATAGACGGTATTTTTGGCCATATTGCTCTGCCCTACACTGATGATGGTGATGATGGTGATGATGATGAAGATGATGATGGTGGTGATGGTGGTGTGACGCTCACCTGGCGAGCTGACCGGGTGTCTGGTGAAGGACACGTTGAAGGCGGGCTCCTCGCTGAGCGCTGATGGATACATCCTCCGGCGAATCAAGAAGCCTGCTCCGCAGCAGAAGAGCACGCCCATCATCAGCAGCAGCCTATGAGAGAGCAGATACACATGACTGACACAACCACCATCCAATCACACGCCAGCTCCTGCACATCACCACAAACAGCAGATATCACAGTTCTGCACTGTTTCATTGAAGTTTCTGTCTTCATCAAATGAAGCTTGAAAAAAGTAACAAACAGCTTCAAACTACTTAAAAACTACTTATTTAAAAATAAAATCTAAACAATATGGCTGAAATAGTACATCATAATCAAGAGTAGCAGATATATTTTTGACCCTGGACCACAAAATCAATCATAAGATTAAAGTTTATAAAAATTAATATGTATGCATCATCTGAAGCTGAATAAATGATCTCTCCAGTGATGTGTGGTTTGTTCGGAGGACAATATCTGTCTGAGATACAACTATTAGAAAATCTGGAATCTGAGGGAGCAAAGAAATCTAAATATTGAGAAAATCATCTTTAAAGTTCTTAGCAATAAATATTACTAATCAAACATTAAGTTTTGATATATTTACAGTAGGAGATTTACTAAATATCTTCATGGAACATGATCTTTACTTAATATCCTAATGATTTCTGTCATAAAAGAGTAAAGTATAATTGTGACTCATACAGTGTATTGTTGTCTATTTCTACAAATATATCTGTGACACTGATGACTGCTGATGTAAACTGACTGATGAGTAAAATTAAACTCTTGTTCTAGCCTGTATTCTTGCTGTCAAATGGGTTAAACTTGGTGTTTTGAAGGATTGAAAAAGTGGTAAAGATTTAAAATGATAATTCATGAGTATGAACAGAGATCCTTAAATACAATACTACAACTACTTTTATAATGTATCATATATAAAAGCTTGAAGTAGTGTTACCAAAAAACACTAGTTCAGTTTTTCAACTTCAAAATTCTACATTTAAATCAATGTAATGTGCTGTTATTTGTGAAATTTACTGCCAATTTCTGAGTAAATCATGCAGTAAAATGAAAAATAAAACAGAAAGTAATAATGTATAAAGGCAGAATAAAAGGCCATTCTTACCAGAAATACCAGAGTCTCTGGATGGAAAGCGCTCGGACGCAGCAGCGAGTCCCACAGCATTCCTCATACGAGCGACATCTGTGGAGAAAAACCAGACATAAGAGAAGATTCAATCAGTTCATTTCCATTTCCAACCATCGACGCCATCTCATCAAAACATGCACAATGATGGATGAAGCAGCGGTGAACTGGAACGAAGACAGATGCTCTGAATACTAACACAAGATGAACAGATGCAGTATCTGCAAACCTTTCACACTTTAATAGAGATCAGACTCCATCCAGCTCTCCGTTCTTCTGCAATCAACCACTGAGAGAAGAAAACAGACTCATATTCATCTCTTCCCAACCGCTGGACAGGGATTCTCACTTTGTGATCGTCTTATAATGAGGAGCAATTAAAAATGAGTTTGAAACATTATAAGAATTGAAAATATCTCAAGTATTTTCAGCATCATTCCTCCAGTCTCAGCAGGCTGTTCTCCTTCAGGTCCTGTGGTTGAAGTATGTTCTGCTGGTTTCAGATCACGTGTGTGCTGTGACTGTTCAGACAGAGATCAGCTGGAGCTCTTCAGGGAGAATCAAAGACTCTTTTAGCAGAGCTCCAGCTCCATAGCGGCTCTAACGACCGAGACTCACTAATCACAGCAACGAGGATCAGATCCTGAACAAGCACTTCATATGTTCCTCTAAAGAACACTGAAAGCACTGCACCTTTTTCCAAGCTGTGCCATATTGAGATATGAGGAATAAATGAGCCCATCAGAACCTCTGCCATCTATTAGCATTCTTAACGGGCCATTTATGAGCAGCCAGATTATTAGCATCAGCTCCGTCTGAAACAACACATCCATCAGAGAAGAACAGCATCAGCTGCACACAGACGACCACAGCAATGTCATCACTGATGAAATCATTTCATACCACACAGCATGGAAGAAAGATCAAGTATAATCTCTAAATATATCCAAGTTCAAACATTCAGTTTCTATACTAAATCAATACTTTCGTATTAAATTGACTTCCTGCATGCCACAGCACTGTGATCTCTATTATTCTGTTTCAGTGGCGTTTCTGATCTGTTCTGTGCAGTGAAGGTTCATCTCTGCCGTAATACATCACTATTACCTCATTCATAACTAATTCAGATGAACTGAATCTGTAGCCCGCAGGATTCTGCATCTTCACTTATTACACATTTGAGGTTATTCTAAAAAAACTGAATAAATATATTTTGTTGTCATGCAATTATTTGATTTAAGAACAAAAAACCTGCTTTCATTTATGTATTTATTTACATGTGTCTACATATATTTGCTTTGTTTTTGGATGACAAAAGTTTTTCAAAAATGTTCACATATCACATTTAAAATATTGCTGGCCCTGTTCAAAAATATTATATTAGGTGCTATTATTATTATTGTGTTTTATTTATTGCTTAGTGTTTATGGTTAATAATGAATCATACCATGCAGAAAGAGTTCAGAAATAATAGAGTTGCATAGCACAAGCTTTGTGTAAATAGAAACTAATAAAGTCAGAGCCTCAGCCGGCGTCCTGCTGAAAGCATCAATTTAATATAAATCTAATGCAACAGAAACATCTTTAACAATGAATTCTCTCAGGGTCTAATGGATCGGAATGGAATTGTTTACGTAAATTATAGGACTATCTCAGTGTGTGTCAGACAGTTTAACACGACGAAACACAGACCTGATCAGTTGTGAGGTGAGCAACCCTTCACCTGAACAGTGTAATGTTGAGCTTCAGTGTGAGGACAGCTCGGCTTCACAGAGGGCAGTTCTGACCTGAGCTTTTCCTCTGAAGATCTTCCTATCTGAGGGAATGACTGCACTTCAAGCATGAGTCGAGATGTCAGTGCTGATTTTCAGCAAACCTCGGGGAGAATCATCACACACAGTTCCTCTGCATCCAGCAGAGCTTGAAAGTTGATGCATTGACAGGTCGATATGTTTCTCTGTGACTGCAGCTTTACGCTTCAGCGCTTGCACTGTGATGCTGACGGATGGGCTTTGCATTGCTTTGATTAAGATGTTTAAAACCCATTCATCCAAATGGAGAAACACAAGAATTTAAAAAACAGTTCACCACCAAAACAAGAATTTCTCCATCATTTATAAACTCTCACGTCAGGCAACACAGAGCAGGATGTGCAAACCTCCCTTCGCCACAAAACAACTTGACAAGGAAATCTCCCTTTAAAATAATAATTAATGCTGCTTGTGCTCTTATTAATGTTCTTACTCAGTAGGCTTAAACACATTTAGACACTACATAATCTTGTTTTTGACACGGTTATATAAAATCCTATTCTTGTGACCCACTGGCATGCTGGGTAAATGGGTAAAATTAGCCACTGAAGATGACCTTTCAACAGAGCATCTGTAACTGAAGCTCCTAATCACCAGAACACTTTAAAAGTTGCTGCCCTTTGATTTAATAAGCATGCCCATCTTCATCGAGCTTCTGATGTTTACTGCGGTGAGGTGTGAAGCTGCTCAGACAAGTCACACTGCAAATGTTTGCTTTTGAGAAACCCTGTAATTCAGCTCACAGTAGCACAAATACTGAAGACACATCCTGTATATACATCCAAACAGAAAACGGTCGGCTCTGACTCCTCTAGTGCTGTTCTTGTTTGGCAGAACGAGTGAAAGGCATGGTTCAGAAACATTTTTTGTTATGCTGGTTGAAAGTCTCTTCACATCTCAAAAGCAATCACTAAGTTTAGTGTCTGAATGTATTCATATGGTCTATGGAAGGAAAAGGACCATAAAATGTATGACCAGTGATCATCATCAGCACCTTCATTATGCTATTGCAGAGCGATCGAGAATGTTATGTTATGTGTTATTATTGTAATATAGTATGCTTGCTTTTAAATTCCATGGCATCAACACATTTCAAAAAAGTTGGGACAAGGCCATGTTTACACTGTGTGGCATCTCCTCTTCTTTTTATAATATTCTGCAAACATCTGGGGACTGAGGAGACGAGCTGATCAAGTTTAGGAATAGGAATGTTGTCCCATTCTTGTCTAATACAGGCTTCTAGTCGCTCTACTGTCTTAGGTCTTCTTTGTAACATCTTCCTCTTTATGATGCACCAAATGTTTTCTGTCCGTTACAGATGACCTGCTCTTATCATCTGATCGTGGTTGTATCTCTCTATTAGTGCTTTTGGATCTTAGTAGTCATGGTCTAATGGTTAGAGAGTTTGACCTCTAACCCTGAAGTTGTGGGTTCGAGTCTCGGGTGCTTTGAACCCCCAACTGCTCCCCGGACGCCGCAGCATAAATGATGCCCACTGGTGTGTGAATGTGTTCACTGCTGTGTGTGTGCACTTTGGATGGGTTAAATGCAGAGCACCGATTCTGAGTATGGGTCACCATACTTGGCTGTATGTCATGTCACTTTTAGTGCTGCACAATTGACCACAACATTCTCTTTATTTAGACTAGAAAACTTTGTTGGCATCAGTGGAAATGCATTAGCATGGTTTAAATCGTACTTATATGACCGCCATCAGTTCGTAGCAGTGAATGAAGATGTATCATATCGATCACAAGTGCAGTATGGAGTACCTCAAGGCTCAGTACTAGGGCCGCTACTCTTCACGCTTTAAATGTTACCCTTGGGAGATATCATCAGGAAACATGGTCTTAGCTTTCACTGTTATGCTGATGATACGCAGCTCTATATTTCCTCGCAGCCCGGTGAAACACACCAATTTGAAAAACTAATGGAATGCATAGTCAATATAAAAAACTGGATGATGAGTAATTTCTTACTGCTAAATTCTGAAAAAACAGAGGTGTTAATTATAGGACCTAAAAACTCTGCTTGTAATAACCTAGAACACTGTCTAAGACTTGATGGTTGCTCTGTCAATTCTTCGTCATCAGTTAGGAACCTAGGTGTGCTATTTGATCGCAATCTTTCCTTAGAAAGCCACGTTTCTAGCATTTGTAAAACTGCATTTTCCATCTCCAAATCCATGCATTTATGACCTCTAGGTTAGATTATTGTAATGCTTTATTGGGTGGTTGTTCTGCAGCAGCAAGAGTTCTTACAGGAACCAGGAAGTATGACCATATTAGCCCGGTCCTGTCCACACTGCACTGGCTCCCTATCAAACATCGTATAGATTTTAAAATATTGCTTATTACTTATAAAGCCCTGAATGGTTTAGCACCTCAGTATTTGAATGAGCTCTTGTTACATTATAGTCCTCCACATCCACTGCATTCTCAAAACTCAATTTGATAATACCTAGAATATCAAAATCAACTGCGGGCGGCAGATCCTTTTCCTATTTTAGTAACTTCGATAGTGAATTGCTACATTAAATAAGGAGGTAAAATCGCTGTTTTTGAAGCAACTAAACTGACAGCTTCTTTTTTTTGTAGGTAGATACAAGCAGATGCAGGTAATTCACACACACAACTATCATCACTCTCTTTCTCTCTCTCAATAAATTATTCAAATTAGTGGCATAATTCATTCAAATAAATGTGATGATCTGATTCATGATATGCTTCATGTGTCTAATTTGAAGTGTGCAGAATCCCATACAAGCTGTCACTGGCTGTCCGGCAGCCATATCACCCTGTAGCCCAAGACCGGTTGCCCACTGAAGCTAAGCAGGGCTGAGCTGGTCAGTACCTGGATGGGAGACCTCCTGAGAAAACTAGGTTGCTGCTGGAAGAGGTGCTAGTGAGGCCAGCAGGGGGCGCTCACCCTGTGGTCTGTGTGGGTCCTAGCGCCCCAGTGTAGTGATGGGGACACTATACTGTCAACAAGCACCGTCCTTCGGATGAGACGTTAAACCGAGGTCCTGACTCTCTGTGGTCATTAAAAATCCCAGGATGTCTTTCGTAAAGAGTAGAGGTGTGACCTCGGCATCCTGGCTAAATTTGCCCATTGGCCTCTGACCATCATGGCCTCCTAACAATCCCCATATCCGCTGATTGGCTTCATCACTCTGTCTCCTCTCCACCAGTAAGCTTGTGTGTGGTGGGCGTTCTGATGCACTATGGCTGCCGTCGCATCATCCAGGTGGATGCTGCACACTGGTGGTGGATGAGGAGATACCCCTTGACTATGTAAGCGCTTTGAGTGTCTAGAAAAAAAGCGCTATATAAATGTAAAGAATTATTATTATTATTACTGATCAAAATAACCATCATTTGTATCCTTCCAGTCAAATATTACAATGCAAACAACATTAACAGATTTAACTAGTCAATGTTGGCAAATAACCACAGTACAAGAGGTATACTGCACAGCTAGCTGTGATTAAACAATTTGAATGCACTCTGCTGTGATTAAAGTCATTTAATGCATTTTAAACATTAAACCACAGAGCTTTTATTTTGGTGAAAACTTCTCTTTAGAAATGCTTCTGTTTTGTTGGAAACAGATTTATAAATGCTTAATACAAATTTGGGAAGCTGTTTTGGAGCATATTTTCAAATGCACATTACATGCAATGAACACGGTGCGTGATCCACATCCTCAAAAACAAGAGCATTTAGATAACGAGCCTTAAAAAGGAGAATAAACTCAGCAGAACTAACTGGAGCTGAAGTCAAGTTGTGATTGTGATATGCAGTGGAGAGCTCTCAGCCGCTGTCTCATGAGCTCCAGTCAACGGTCCGGATCAGACTGGCCTTCATTACCCATTCTCCAACCTCACAAACTGATCCAGCGGATGATCCAGCTTCCCTCCTGCCTCCTTCATTAAGAGCCGTCGAAGCGGACATGCTCACTGAAGTGCACAGAGAGTTTGGACTCATGTCTGATCAACAACGAATGGCACTATAATAACTCTGGTTTGCACTAAAGATAATGACGTTTATCTCATTTATAATAATGCACAGTGATTTCAGAACATTTAGAAACTAAACGAAACTGTATTGCATGAGGTTAGTGAATAGTGAATTTCTAAAGTAATCCGTTTACTGAATATCCCAATTTAATCTCATCAATATCAAGTCTAAATGCGTGCAATGCCGTGTTGACAGGATCATCTATTAAACATGCAAGACTGTGTCTAGGTACACTGGAAGTCTTCATAAGTTATAAAAGAAGGCCATGTCAATATTTACAGCTGTTCAAAGAAAACGTATGATCTATACTTAAAAAGTGACACAAACCACATAAGCCACTCAACGGCTACTGAAACTGAGACTGGACGAAATATTAACCACACAGCAGTTAGAATTTACTTCTATGAAGAGGAGATGAGAGAAGTGTTTCTTTAAGCCTTTAATCTTTCAGGAGGGATGGAGACAGGGACAGAAAGCTGAATCATCAGAAATAACACCGTCTGCTTGCCACGATTTGCCTCTTAACATCCACAGTTTGGGAGGAAATAACTTCACTGCCTTAAAAACAAAGAAAGAAGTGTGTTTGAAGCTTAAGAGCTTAAAGAGAGATGTCTAGAAATTACTTCAGCAACTTAGTCAAGGGATTACTTCATGTATAAGGGCAATACACATTAATGAACATTTCTGTTAATGTGCCAGTATTAGCCAACAGACTCGTTTTTAACCGTAGTCCTTTGGCCAGATGTTAAAAGAGGCATAAAACATGGAAACACCTCAGGCTAAGCAGATAATTGCAACAAAAGTATCTTTAAAAAAAAAAAAAAAAAATATGTCCCTATAATATATTTTTGGATGCAATATGTCTGATCTTAAATAAAAGATAAATTGATTTTAAATCAAAATATTTTGTTGTGTATTCTTGTGTGAAGTTGTAAGTAAAACAAAGATTAATGGAGTTTTGTTTTACAAGAATATACTACTTAAGGCATTTCTGTTATCGTTGTTGTTTTGTGTTCCTCACCATATCTTTGTGAAATTTAAAAGCAATTTATAAGTGCAAATGGTTACTCCAGCTATTTGTCAGAAGTGTGGTTGTTTACTGTGAAATTACTGTTTGGGCCAGATTTTGTTGTTGTCTTTTAAATAAATTACTGTTTTATTCAGCAAGGATGCAGTAAATTGATCAAATGTCAGAAAGACATGTCTAATGTTAGAAAAGAGTTACCCACAATCCAGGAATCACAGTATGTCAGCTCAGTGAACTGAAACAAACTGCCCCAAAGAATCTGTTTCCACGTTTGTCTGAGGCTCTGGATCACAGGTAATAATACTCTGTTCAATAATGTTCGGTTTCACTTCAAGACCTCAATATATCATCAGGAGCCACAGGTATTCGTGTTGTGTTGCCTGATATGCTCTTTTGACTCTGAAAGTCTATGCTTTCAGCTAAATATCTTCTTTACTGTTTTACTGAAGAACAAAAGTCAGCTACATCTTGGATGGTCTGAGGGTCTGAGTGAATTAACAGCAAATCTTCTTTATTTTGGGGTAAACTATCCCTTTAATGTGAGTTCAAACACAACATGACTAATCTGAGCTCAGCAGGAGACAGAAAAGAGGTCATAGCCATCAAACAGCAGAACCAGAGGAGAAAACATCAAAATCCAGGCAGAATATCTGTGTCAGCTTGTGTGATGGGTTTGCTATCTCACACGGCTCTGCTTTATCTGCACGCCACAATGCAAAGCCATGCAGTCACGTCCCCAGACCAACACCGCTGCAGGTTTACAGCAGGACACATTCAGAGATGAAAGCAGGATAACATGTTCAGTTTGGCTGGTTACAAACAGAGAAAACATGCAGCATTATAATTGGAGCCTGCCGATGAAGTGCTCCCAGACTCCCAGAGAGACACCACATCCAGCTTAGAAAGGCTGATGGTGACAGCACACCACAAACACATGATGACATCTGAGAGTTAATGCATGCTGATGGTGTTGAGTAAACCTTAGAGGTTATAAAATAAGAGAAAGACAAATAAAAGTGACTGTACTCACATGAAATAGATGGGGTATCCTCCTTCAAAATACCAGCAGTACTTCTTTGCTTCTATGCACTGCAAAGAAAAAATATAAAACGGGGAAATTAAATAAATTAATAAATGCACTCAAATTAAGATACATCTCATTTACAATTATAAATCATGTCTAGACAAGTTTCTGAAAAAATGTAACAAAATTAATATTATTTTAATAACATTTACACATCCTGGAAAAATCAACTACATATACATGCTTTGCGTCCAGATCTGAAGAGGCTCGATGAATCTCACTGTAGCTGATGTGAAACGCTGACATGATGACAGTTCGCTCTCAGAAGAACCGAAACAACCTCCTCAGAGGTCAGAGGTCATCATTCAAGAGGCAGAAACTCTTGACAAACAGCACAAATCAAACAAACCACAGATAAATCATCTCGAGAGTCGAGTCAGTACAGACTGAGAGCTGAGAGCGTTCTCTTGTACAGTCAGTGCAATTTACTTATGTAACGGGAAACACTATAAGAAACACAAAGAAAGAAAGAAGTGTGTTCTGCAGGGTTTGTATGACTGTGGAGTATCCACACTAACATCTGCTGAGAGCTGGAAGACTAACAGAGACACCGAAGACTGCACACACTTGATGAATGATGAAACCCACAGGAAATAGGAAGGAATTTTCATTATTTTCCACATATCCAGATAAAGTCCTAGCAGAAAGTTGTCAATCACATCAGTAACCATATAACAACGTCCAGACAACCAGACGGACTTACGGATATATGTGCAATGTACTGTAAATAACGTAAAAGCTCATATTTATTCTGCAGGTTTCAGGTTGATTTCATTCCTTTTACTGCCGGCAACATAAGAGACACAAATACACGGAATGTTTCGAACGTTACTTTTTCCTTCATCTGAACAGTGTATGATCATAATTAGCTGTAATCTGCTGCAGTCTTTGTGAATCTCTGAGGTAGAGCTGCGTTTAGCTTCAGATGAACAGCAAACTCTCGTATCTCATTACACTGGACTCAGTTCAGCCTTCTTCATCTTCAGCACAGTGTGTGTGTGCACAGGAGCATGATGGAAACAGCCAGAAACAGCCGCGGGAACTCTCAATCCTAGCACACACAGCACATGAGAAGCACAAGTCCCAGAGCGTGCAAATCAGCCTTCCGTTCACTTTAATAATTCGTTTAAAAAGAGAAAAACAGAAACAATTAAAGCCCATTATTGGAGCATTTGCTATTTGTGTTTCTCTGCCTTTTTCCACTTTCACAATTAATTCAATGCATTACTCAACAATTCCTTTGAAATGGTTTGAGGAATTAGCTAGCGAATTCTGAACGAACTCAACAATGATCTGTATTCCCATTAAAATTAGACTTTTTCATTAAGAATCATATTCAAAATTAATAATATACTATAATTATATTAAGTATTTTTATGTATATATATATATATATATATATATATATATATATATATATATATATATATATATATATATATATATATATAAAGGGACAGAAGTGAGTGCTGAAACGCTGAATAAATGCTAAGCTCTTAGCTGATGACTTTAGCTCAGCTGTCGTGATATAAGCTGCTCAGTTTCACCTCCTGTCTCAGCAAACACATCCTGACTGGAAAACTGAGCAGAAGTCAAAGTGTGGCTCCTGTACACGAGACTTGAGAAGTGTGTCCGTCCTCCACAACACAGACTGACCAGAAACTTACTGTATGCAGTGCTGAGTAACACGTGTGGTCAAAATGCTGTATATACGGTAAAAATACATTTTGAAAAGCACTCACTTGAACACCTCACACATATGAGCCGTCTGGATGCATTAAACTCAAACAGATACATTTACACTGACTACAATTAAAAACACCCTCATTTAAATAAACTAACTGGAGAACATAATACATCCTTGTGAAAAAACAACTGCATTAAAAAAGAGCACTTATTAGAGAAGCACTTCAGTGAATATTGATAATAAAGTGTATTATTTCTGCTCTTTTTAAAAGTAAGCGCAAATGTTTTTGAGCACTTAATGTGCATGTGCATTGCAACTCAATGAAATGTGTTATGCATTAAATGTATATTAAATATAATTACTTAGATTTAGAGTGGTTTTCACCTACTTAAGTAGGACTTAAGGACATCTTTATATGTTAACATTTATATAAATATTATACTTTATAATTTATTATAAATAATTCATAAATAAATGTACTGTTAATTTAAAATATATTTTAATGTAATGAAACATACATCATGTATTAAAATATATTTGTAAAGATGAAGTTGCAATTTAGCACATTTAAAATATATTCTCTTTATATATATGATCATAAAACACACTCTAGTTAAAGTTATAATTAAGTAGTTCAGCATGTTTAAGCATGTCGGTCAACATAAGTGCAGTCTTTAATGTACATTGAAGTAAAACGTTTAATAATAGGGTTTAATATTTACTTTTATTATCACAAACTGCACTTAAATGCACACACTTTATAATCCATTAATATTAAATCATCAATCAATCAATACATTTTTATAACAAACCAAATCAAAATAAAACTACAGCATTTTAAAAGCATGTGAAATACTGTAATCCTACAAACTCTTCAGATTAGGGAACACATATTCACTATTAAAGGGTTAGTTCACCCAAAAATGAAAATAATGTCATTAATTACTTCAGTAAACTGTATTTACTATTGCGTAAATAAACTATATATAAACTATACTAGTACAATAAACTATATTTAATAATAAGTACAGTAGTTGCTGTGAATGTTTAGGTATTGAGTCAAGAGATCCAGAATATGATCATGCAGAATAAGACATTAATATGTGCTTTATAAATACCAATAATACATTTCTGCGTCAGATACAAGAGCATCGGCAGACTCTTCTGATTCTCTCTGTGATGAAAATAAAGTCTTGGTCATTCTGTGCTAAATGACACACATTAATCCACTCCACATGATGAACGAATAAAGCTAATCCCAACGGTCCATAATTAGCAGAAATCTCTGCTTTCTCCCAGGAGTCCTTATGCACTGCCGCATGATGATAGTAGCTTTGAGGCTAAACCCAATCACATCTCCAGCTCTTCTCACCAGGGATCTTTCTCTCAGTCTGCTCTGTTTAGAGAACAATCTCAGATCCAGCACTCAACACACAGATCTGGACTGGAATAAACATATTAGAAAGACAGAATCACAAGTGCTCTAATTGCTTTTCTCTGCTAAAGAACAACAGTTTGGTAAGAGAGGCCGACAGGGACTAATATCCTGGGTTTGCTGGGTGAAGTTCTGTTGTGTCTGACCTGGATCCGCTCTGCTCTACTGAAGCATGAGTTGGAAATGGTTTGAGTTAATGTGGAGACTGGAGACTCCTCACAGAAGACGGACAGCATCCTCTCGGACGCTCACGGACAGACGGATGCATATTGTGCAGAGAGACGGTCAATCTGACACGCTCTCCACAGACTTAACAGACTACACAGCTTCAGTTAATGAGCCAGAGACTAAACTCTGACTGTTTGTCCCATATACTGCTTTATTTTAAACGATCTGAGGAAATGCATCCATTTAATAACTTCACTTTCTGCCCATTCTCTTATAGAACGGGTTGGAGTAAACAATTATAATCTAAAATATATATAACTGTCCTATTTGTACAACTTATTTCAAGCAGCCAACAGTCATGAGCGCAATAAATGTCCAGATAATTTGATTAAAATGCCTTGTGTGGTCATTATTACAAAACCATAATGCTAATTCATAATATTTGTATAAAACTTTTAAACCTGAAAAGATAAAATAAATAAATATATAAATGCATTTTCAATTGCATTTTCCATATTTGGAAACATAAATTGTTACATACAATTGAAATCTTGCATTACCATTCAGGTGGGATTGATTGCGATTATTATTATTTTTTTTTTATAAACTGACAGCACTAATATATATGTATGTATATTGTATATATATATATATATATATATATATATATATATATATATATATATATATATATATATATACTGTACACATACACACTTAAAAAAAAAAGATATCTACTGTCACTTGTATTTAAAGTGTAAATATAATATGCTTTTTACCTTTTTACACCATTTTACCTGGATTTTTAAGAGGCATTATATGAAACCTTTTCTCTTTTATTGTTTTTTCTTTCTTTCTTTTTTTGGTGCATGACATTAATTATGAAACTGTAAATCTGATTCTTTTCTCAGGTTTTTAAAATGAATCAATATGAAAATAAAGAACACATTTCTAAGAACGAGGAAAATGAGTTTTAAACGACATGTTCTTCTCTTGGACAGAACGTCAGTCTGTCACACACTGTAACACACTGGATCAGATGAAGCACAGCAAACTATTCTCAAACAAACCATAAATTACTCATCTTTCCAAGAAGCTGTTTATGTTTTCACTCCAGGTTCATCCTTCAATAATTCAATGGCTTCTACAAAACCAGTAAAAAAGAGAGCAGTTCTTCCAGCAGGTCGTTCCCTGATTGAAGGGTAATGGCTGTTTATGAAGCAGGATCTGAATGAGTCCCAGCAGAGCTGCTTTATTACACAGAGACCACTGACCGTCTACACCGGACCCCAGCTGATTTAACATGAGCCGTGTTTAACACTGGCTGCCGTTCAGAGAGAAACATCGGCTCTTAACGGAGAACAGAACTTAATATAGATTCACAGCACCAAGTGAGCAAAGCCCTGTATTAATGCTGCAAGCCACACAAAACGCCGAATTAAACTCCCTGCTGTTTCCTGTCAACTTCTGACTGATCCTGCAGTCTGCACTAATGCCTTTGCTCAATGTCACTGAAGGCGGTGATGGGAATCAATGCGGGTAAAGCTCCAATAACAGAGCTACACACAGCAGTGCGCTGGATATGAGCGTAACTGACACGGACTGCAGCTCAACACCGCGCTTCTCATTAGATGTGTGCACAACTGATGCAGCTCCTATAGTCAACATCATTTACAGTTAGATATAAGGGAAAGAGTTAAAAAATTAACTGGTTTTAATTAGAGATGTTAATATTCGATTTTGCCAGCATCTGATATGCCAATATTTTTCAACTCATTTTGCCGTTAGCCGATATATTTCCTCCTGTTTGGAAACAACACCAAGTCTCTACTGTGCAGAGATTCTAAAGAATTTTTTTTACATTTTGGTTAGTTTTAACAAAATGTATTTGTTAGAATTAATAAACAACAATGAAGTTATTTTATAATGAGAGCACAAAAATATAAATCTTTTTTATTTTCAGTCAGATACAGTGGTAACCGTAACATTTTATTTAAAGGTTTAACATTTGTAGATGGTCTTAAGCAAAAGAGTTGTAAACATTCTTAAAAATATTTTAGCGTTCATAACAAAAAAATAAAAATTACACTTTAATAAATAAATCTAGGCTATATATAAAATTACAAGTGTCATGTTTGTGATTTTTATTAAAGCTGCAGTCGGTAACTTTTGGCGCTCTAGCGGTTAATAAACAGAACTGCTTGCGTCTTGCGGAAGAACATCGTAGCCGGAACTACTTCTCTCTGTTTATGTCTATGAAGAATCACAAAGGTACTGGGTTACTCCGCCGCGGTACCCCCGAAGCAATCTAAAATAGTCCGAATATAAACACTTATTATAGGTGCACCCTAGTGATTCAGGACAAGCTAAAAACACGGTTTGGAAAATGGATTCATGGTGTACTCGCTTATTATATACATTTTTCTACATTTTGAACACAAACAAAGTTACAGACCGCAGCTCTGATTGGTTGTTTCTTTCCGGGAGCGATGGAGTTTCTGCAAATGGCAATAGGACACTGGGAGGAGCCAGAGGAGCTTGATTTATTCACAGATTATCTGTCCCATATTCTACTGTCAGGACATAATGACAGGTTTAATAAACATGTAAAAAAAAAATTTTTTTACAAAAGTTACCTACTGCAGCTTTAATTTAAAAACATACTCATGACTTTACGACATCAGTTAATGCTTTATTTAATCAGAAATACAATCTTAATGTTATTTGTGCATTTTAATTTCATTTTAATACAAATAGGCCAACAGCGCCCCCTAGAGAGTTAAAACTCCTCACCTGATTGGTCAGCCGCTGCAGGCGCTAGTGAAATAAAAAAGTGAATCTAATCACCATTCAGGCAAAAATTAACTTCAAGAATGACCACAATGCCGACTCGATCTTACGGCTAGCATTTCCTGAGCGAATGCAAGATATCGGTCTTTTCAGCAGGACATTTCGCCATAGTTGTACATATCGGACCGATGATGATGTTTACATTTTAAGCCGTTATCGGCAGATTCTGATATTGTTCTGATACTATTGTGTATCCTTTAATGGTAAAAGATGGTAAAAAATGCTACAGTAAAAAAAATTCTAATCTAAAAAAATCTAATTCTGTGTTATGGTAAAATACTTCTAAATTAACCGTTTTTTGGTACAGCCATAATCCCCTGTGTGACAGCTAATATTTTTCTTCTTAAAAAAATACAATTATGATTTTTAAATTTCCTTTTTTTTTTTTTTTTTTTTTATTGCTAACATTTTTCCTTTTAACGCTGAAGCTCTGGTAACCACAGCTACAATTTTTCCTGTACATTTATTTTTATTTATTTTTATTTTTTCTCAGGTTCTGTCACCAAGTTTTTTTTTTAAATACCCTTTTACATTCATTACACAATTTCATCGTCCTATATAGTGTGACAAATAAATTTAGAAAAAGTCCAAATGGCCCTCAAATAATATGTGTTTGTAATAATATGAAAAGATTATTTAAATGCTGTTTATAATGGTCTTAGATGCAGTATATCACATCACAACAGCACATGTCATCTTCCTTAAAGTTTAATTGAAATTAACCACATTCACTGGTTATACATTACAGTTTGACCCTACGTACCTGGATAACTACAAACAAGTTTCACATTTTTGAGCATTAAAAGTCTGTCTTTTACAAAATCTTAAGGTTGGCTAAAAAAGAAGCCAGTCGTATTACTTATTTGCAGTTATAGGACTGTCAAACAACAACCAATAAACTGATAGCACTAAGCACAACTCCAAATGCCTTCTACAGATCATACAATACAGTAAACATCTGTGGCACAAGTGGATATGAGTGATAAAACATGCAGATACATCAGGTATATATAAGTCATAACCCAGTCATTGACTCCAGTAATAGCAGCCCATGCTCTAATGAGCACATCTTTACTGAGAAACAACATGCAGGAATTAATTGATGTTATGCTACAGTTTACGAGGGAATAAGCTGGCATATTGATTAATCCTCATCTAAGTGCTTATGACAGAGTGTCTCTCTCTTCTCTTGAAGGCCCATATAATGATGGCAGCGATGAGGTGAAAATACCATTACTGTAGCCGCAAACACAATATCTGCTGTACAGTAAGGAGCCCTGATGAAGCCTGATGCCTTAGCTTCACAAACACCTTTGACATGTAAATTCTGTACATATCAAAGAATTAAAAGTTATTTGGAAATGAAACAGCCAACCCAAAGCAAAACGGCTAACAGAGAGAGAAATCAGATCATAGCAAACCAGCTGAGTGTACAATAAACAAACAAACAAACAAACAAACAAACAAACACACAAACAAAACAGTATCAAATCAGCATGCTATCTAATCAAATAAGATTAAATCGTATTATTCAATTAAACAATTTTGATCTCATTGCAATCCAAGAAAATCTTTTTTTTTTTCTTTTTCTTTCTTTTTTTTTTTTTTACATGTGAACTGTCTTGGTGCACAAAACATAAAATAAATAAATTAATAACTCACAGATTTTTTTTAATACTGACATTTAGCCACCCTTAACTTCCTTAATGGGACTTTCATGAACATGCAGGCCTGTGATAATATAACACACACACACACACACACACACACACACACAGGCTAATCATTATACACAACTAAATACATAACGCGTCTGATTTCCACAACTAAGAGTTAAACAATCCCTAACACGGTTCTAAACGCAATTCAGGTGACCCATAAAGAACACCACAGCTCTGCTTTAACTCTGCCCTGAGAAACAGTGATATTTACAGTGTTATTTCTCCAGTGTGTTTCACTGAAGGAGGAGCGGACAGAGGCAGAGACAAAGGCTCTAGCGCTACATCACACATGTAGATACAACACTGCACGCGGATCTCTAGGAACGCTACACAATAGATCTGTGTGTAAACAGCGGGTGATAAGAAAGGACGGAGTTGACGAGGCGCGTGTGAAAGGCGGTCAGACTCACCTCGAGCACCGCGCACAGCGTCAGCAGCACCGCCGCTCCACCGCGCTTCACCCGCTCCTGCATCCTGCACCGAGGGAACAAATGCTGTCAGGACGGAGCTCTCATTGCCTTAAAGCGAGAATGTTCACAGCAGAAGCACAAGCATGCTGGAGGCGCGGTGTGTGTGTGTGTGTATGTGTGTGTGTGTCGGTGAGGAGAGAGCAGCTTGATCCGCGCTCGCGCAACAATGAAATGATTTCCACCGGTGAAAAACAGCAGCAAGCGATATTAGCGCGCACAGACAGCTCAAGGCTTCTCTCATCCTCCCAAAAAAAAAAAAAAAAAACCTAGTGCTTTACTAGAACATCTGATCATTTATTACAGTTACTTAGCCCGTGCTTGAAAAAAAAAAAAAAAAATGCAGAGATTTACAAAGCTGTTACCTGGACATAAAACATACAATGAAAGCAAAACGTGTCAACTGAAGCGTTTGAATGTCACTGCATCATAAAAATAATAAAATCAAAAGGCATTTATTTATATCCCATCGAATTATACTTAAACAGTAACTAAAACCTAAACCAACTTTTTTTAGCTAATGATCTGTAAGAATGGGGCTTTATTAGTGATGTTCATTAATTCGAGTAACTTTTTTGACATTTGAGTATAAAGTGTTTTAATTCTACAATATATGGTGTAAAAACGTCTGAGTGCTGCCCTCTTCAGGTTGAACGGTGGCTACTGCAGTTGATTTTCCTATTGGATGTTGCGGTGGCAGGTGACGTAAGCAGTTTCCAGCTCACCACGCCCCTTGGTACGAGCTACCACGCCCCTGACAGTATAAAACCATCTTGTTCCGTCAAAATCACTGTAGTGAGTCAGGAGTTGGAATTGCGAGTATTGAAAATGACCAGGATAGACTATTATAGCATCTATTTAGCATAGCATTTATATAGTTATTTATATTATTTTGTGTAGCTTATGTAGTTAATTAGCATAGTAGTGTAATGTTCGTATTGTTAGAAGCATAGTTAGTTAGCTAGTTAGTAAGTAGCATAGTATTGCATCAGTTAGGATAGCTTCAAGTTGGCGTAGTTTTATCTGTATTTAGTACAGTGGTCAGGATGGTACGTGTGTGTAGTGTTGCTGGTTGCAACAGCACTGCTGAACTGCAAAGTTTTCCAGCAGACTTTAAAATTAGTCGCCAGTGGTTGCATGCACTTGGCCTGGAAGACTTCCCGCCAGGAGCATGTGACCTTTTTACACCACAGACTGAACAAAATTAAGCACTGCTTGGTAATTGGATGAGGTAAATTGGTGGAACTAAAATCAGCATCACAAACATACAGTTTCCCAATACTAAATACTATTACTTATATAAATATGAATTATTAAATAATCATAATTAATTAACAACAACAGCCATCATGAAAGTTGCTAGGCAATTCAGTCAAAAGTATAAAGGCAGTTGAGTCATCCAGCCAGCGGTAAATTCTAGAAGATCTTTATAGTCTAAACAAGTACATACTTGCTTAAAATAACTCATTCTGTGACACAAAATCAGTATTATTCATAAAACTATATTGCATTTTAGTTGTCCGCCATGACACATGCTGTGAAAAATATTGCAAGGTGAATGACACTGTCACACTCACAGAAACTTTTGGTTGTGTTTTCATCCCTCATGTGTTTCTTGACTAATTTCTGTCTCCTCTTGATTATGTTAGTCGTCTAGTTAATTTAGTCGTAGTCCCTCATTGGTCTGTCTACTTAAGTTGTAGTTATTTCAGTTCTTGTGCGTGTGTATTACTTTTGCAACTTTAGTTGTAGTGATCCTGAATGAAAGGACACAGAATCAGCATCTGTCTGAGGTTTTCATGCCCTTCCCTGTGCATTTAGCAACCTCCGTTGCCATGGAAGCAGATTTTATCAAAACAAAGAACAGACAGAAAGAGAGAGAGAGAGAGAGAGAGAGAGAGAGAGAGAGAGAGAGAGAGCACTAATATTTGTTTCATTGTGTTGTTCTTTCACTTAATTGGGTAGACTCACTAATGACTAGGCTCTAATGAGTTGAGATAATTTGCCATGAATTGAAGTCCACTTCTACTTTCTTATGTTGCCATGAGTTTGTGAAGAGAAACTGGAGGAATCCAATTAGTTCTGTGGGCCGTGACTCAAGCTGAATGTCCTCACTGTCTGTCATCGTCTGTCCATGAAACTCAATCTCACTTTCCCTGTTTGGCTTCTCTGAGCCAGGGATGATGTAATATGATGGATGGGTTCATGTAATACTGCCTTTCAAAAAAGGGTTGACAATGACTTGGTGAGAACCATTACATTTTGATAGACGTTATTAAACACTTGATAAATGTAATTACAGTTGCTGTATTTGTGTGTAATTTTAATTCTGCATTATTTAAAAAAAAATGGCTGTATGTAGTCATTTATAGAAAGAAAATGTTAACTCTGATACAACATTTTCAGAATATTCAATACAACATTATTTTAGCTTGTTATATAATTGTACAATTAAAAGGGTCATGATCTGAGATACAAAAAGTCTCTTGATGTTTTGACATAAGAGGTCATTGAACTCGAGAATTTTCTCGTTAGTCTAAAAACATCTTTTTGGAGCCAGTTTGCCAAAACCACAGCTTGTGTAATGTTCCCCTCTATAGGTGCATTCGACACAGCTAGGGACGGTGATCAGCGAGAGCAGCTTGCAGTCGGGAGTGGAGCTGAAAACAGAAACATCGACCCGGACACTTTCTGCTTCCGTTAGTGACACTTACGCTGTGTTGCATACTTTATGACAAATTAAGTGAATTAAATGCAACATTTGTCAAATACACAGGCATTTCAGAAAAACGTTTTTATGTGCAACATTAACACTTTTTATATAATGCTTAATACAGTCCCATCTTTTCAAGAACAAAGTTCAACATAATCATATACTATTTAAATACTAATAAAGTGGGGGTGTGTATGCTTTTATCAGTGTTGCGTGATAAATGTGACTCAATACAACAGTGCGACTACAGTAAAAAAAAAAAAAAAGCTTTTACCATTTTAAAAACACAGATTGTGTGACCATTAATGTAAGTGAAAAGGTTACACTAAACCCGAAACACACCCCTTTGGTCCTTTGTTCACTTCGTTTTATCATGGATTTGATTACAAACAAGGCAGCTCGATGCAGGATTTTCAGAATGATTGAAACTAAAAGACTACTGTATCTTGGATGTCGCAACACACAATTAAGTGTAACTGTTTTAATCATGTGGTCACTATTGCTTTAATACATTATAAAATATAGTTTGATATGTATTGAGAGGCCTATTTATGCATTTTTAACCTAAATCACAGCAGCGTCTGTAGGCTGTCAATCATAAACAACTCTTATATAATCATAGCAGTAAGCTTTTACTTCCGAGTCTACAGTAAGCACCCTTTTCCAGTATTGTTTTGGACCCCACACTGTAAAAAATAATAGCAATTTTAATGGTAAAAGACTGTAAAATTTGTCAGTAAAATTCGCTACTTGGTTAACAGCAATAGAATGATTTGAAGACCACTTTTCGCATGTGTTCAACATTTCACATGTGATTTTAACACGTGACTGCACATCTGAAGTTCATGTTGTTTTGTATCTTTAGGGAACTATGATGCGGCTATGTTTTTATTTTTTGTGTTTTCCCCTCTAAAAAAACTGTATATTGTCAATGAAATGACTTACTCAGCTGTTGCCTGATGGCGAGCCAAACAGCCAGTAGGAGGGCGTTATGCAAAAGTGTATAATGGTGATGTAGCTTAGTCACAGAAATAATGAAGTAATGACATAACTTCACATCAACTGTGTTTTTTCAAGCTTTTGTGAAACAGCAAGGTTCCTCAGATGTTAAAGGTTCTTTATGGAACCATTTAGACAAAAACGTTCTTCTGTGGCATTGTGAAGCACCTTTATTTTAAAGAGTATGTGGAAGAGTTTGTGATATTTTCTCTGCCCATAATATCCTGCCAAAATAGAACCAAGAAATTAAAATAAACATAAAAAGAGTCTATAGATACTGTAGACAGTATTCCTTACTGTATTCTGTATTATTGTATTCCAGGGGTATTGAATTAAAATTCTAATAGGGCTAGTTAGAAAAAAAATCAGCAACCAAAGGTCCCCAACATCACAATGACTAACTTGTGTTATGATTCAGTGCCACAGCCTATAGCTGTATGAAAATATGTAAGTAGCCTAGTCAAGAGACGACAAATAAAATGAAAGTACAAATTGAATAATATTTCAACAATATTTATTGTCAGTTTATATATTGAGCTGTAGGGAAATAATAAGTACTCTAATGATAAATGATCAATTTAAATAAAATAAAGGCTGCATTTAAAAATAAATTAAAAATAAATAAAACAACAGAGCTTTTGAAAAATGTGCATCTCAAAATAAAGTGCTTAATTTTAGAAAAATGAAATAAAAAGTATAGCTTGAGTTTCCCTTTTACTTTTTAGTTAACTTCATTTCACAACTTAAGTTTAAACACATTTTAAAATAAACAATCTCAACACGTTAACAATTGAACAGCTTTAACACCTCCTTTTCTCTTTCTTTCCCTTTTATATCCCACTTCCACACTTTCTCTTGCTTAGTGAGAAAAGTGAGCCCTTGGTTGTCCTGCCAGGATTTCAAATCTGGGCTGGAATGGCGTCAGGGCCATTCTCAAACACATGTGCAGGTGCTCATTAGTGAGCCTGGATCGGTATTTGCTTTTAATAATGTTCATTGTTGAGTAAGCTGCCTCACAGTTGTATGTGGAGCCAAACATGGAAAAGATGTACAAGACTACTTTCCTCAGACCTGGGAGAGCGGTCTCTGGGACCATTTGAAGCCAGAAAGTGGTAGGATCAGTTTTTCCAAAATGCTCTTTCAAGGCCACATCTGCTTGTAGATCGATCAGTTGCATCTGGAGAGGCCCAGCATTCTCCCACTTGAGGAGCAGTGTGACTTCCTTTGAGAACTCCCTGACATCTGTGATGAGGAATGGGTTGTGAATGAAGAGGGTGAGCTGCTGTCCAAGGCTGAAGCTGTCAAAACGCATGCTGACGTTTACAATCAGCTTGTCCACAAAGTCAACAAAAGAAGACACATCTCTCTCACCCTGAACCTGTTCCTTCACAGTTGGAAAGTGTGCACAATCTGCCAGCAGGTCTTCCCTAAACAACACAAGTTTCTTCTGAAAGGAGAGGACAGCTGTCATCAGATCACAAACTGAATTGTCCTTGCCCTGTAGCTTTAAATTCAGTTCATTCAGGTGTGAAGTGATGTCAACCAAAACAGCCACAATATCCATCTTCTTGTCATCCTCCAAAAAGAGAGAAAATGTTGTTGCCTTCTGGTTCTTCAGCTGTGCCAAGAAAGCTGCGATTTCCCCTCGGATGGACCAAAAGCGCTCCAACACCCTACCTTTGCTGAGCCATCTTACATTGTTGTGTAGCAGAAGGTCATCAGCATTTGCATCAACTTCTCTGAGAAATTCCCTGAGCATGCGATGCTGATGGGAAGAGGAAGCTCTGAGAACGTTTATCATTAGTGACCTCTGTTGTATTCTTTCATTTTTCGAGCTGGTTTGCTAAAACCCCCTCTGGAATCAGAGCACAGGGTTAATCCACAATGTCAATTCAAGAAATGTAAAGATGTAACCTCTGAATGAGGTCTTCACACAGCTACCAGCTCATGATGACATGGGAACCTGGAACCAAGCTGATGATAAATGAGTATTAAAGGTGCTGTAGATAACTTTTGTAAAAAAATATTTTTTTACATATTTGTTAAACCTGTCATTATGTCCTGACAGTAGAATATGAGACAGATAATCTGTGTATAAATCAAGCTCCTCTGACTCCTCCCAGTGCTCTATTGCCATTTGCAGAAACTCCATCGCTCCCGGTAAAAAACAACCAATCAGAGCTGCGGTCCGTAACTTTGTTTGTGTTCAAAATGTAGAAAAATGTATATAATAAGCGAGTACACCATGAATCCATTTTCCAAACCGTGTTTAACCGCTAGAGCGTCAAAAGTTCCCTACTGCAGCTTTAAAGTAAAACTGTAAAATGTCACAAAATTACATTACTCAAAAAAAACCAAGGCTTGGCATTTTCTTAAACCTCAAATCAGTTCCCTCTCTTACTTCTCCTTTCTTGATGCAAGTACTGCTACAGACACTGTGCTCCACTTTAACATACTGTCTAGACAACATCTGTCCTCTCATTCAGGTAACCCCCCTGACATCAAACAAACAAAAGTTGCTGCTCGTTAAAACATCCTGCCATCCTGAGCAGGTATAAACTGCTCTCTTCTTTTCTGCCAAGGTCCACACTGCAAAAGCATCAACTATCACAAGAGCAACAGCACTTCAGACAGCTATAAACTGTAGAAGACATTCACCTCTGTCCTCCTCCACCCTCTCTATGACAGCCAGTGAAGACTTTTTTTCTCAGACAACATCCATAAACAGTCAATTCTCAGCCCCACAGTCTCACAAACACCAATCACCCTCATGAAACTTTTCACTCCCTGAGGATGAGGTCTCTAATTGTCTTCTCTCTCACCATGCTGTCACCTGCCCCCTTGACCCTATTCCTTTCAAGCTATTTCTTCCAGACTCCTACCTGCCCTTACACACATCAGCACATCACTCCTCACTGGCACTTTTACCACCACCGTCAAGCAGGCTTAGGTAAAAGTAACCAATGGTAAACCATATATTCACTGAAAATTACAGCTCAATGTCTCTCGTCTTCTTCAAAGCATCAACACTTGTGTGAGTTATTTGCAACCAGAATTTTGCATTCATCTCACAGATCAATCGGCAAAACAACACTCAAAGCTTTTACTCGGCAAAATCATCTCAGCAGAAATGTGAATGAAGCCCATCATGTTGTGAGAGGTGTCTCTATATCATCAGCCCTGTCAATCTGCATCCTTCCACATAACCACTAGATCCTCCTATTAAACCTATCCACACTGGGCCTCACAGGGTTCGAGACTTTTAGTGGAGGAGAACAGTGTCCTATTCACTTAAATAATTATGGGGTACCACAAGGTTCAGTGCTAGGCCCCCTCTTCTTCTCGATATACACAACAATGCTGGGACCCATGTTTTCTGTGAAGACTCTTTTCTGTTAATGGACTAAATCCTAACTCTTTCACGAAAAAAAATAAAAAAATAAAAATAAATATTCCTTCAAGAGATTAATGTTTGCTGAAAAAGAAACATGATTAACTTTTAAGTAAATCGGCTGTTGCTCTGCTGTGGCTAAAAGGGAAATAATGATTATTTCTCCATCCCTTCACTGTAATACAGTCATATTTTCTCCATTATGAAATTCACGCCATATGATTACAAACTCAGAATTTGCTGATTAACTAATTGATAGTGTGTTCTGTAATCTCATTTGAATGAAAAATCAACATAGAAGCACAGATGTGTAACAGGGAGAAATCAACACTAAAAGAAGCCCAGTCTAAGGAAAACCAGTGTTTCGATGAATGTTTGAAAATGGTTCCATTAACAGACTGGTTATTGACCAGGACATCCCTTATGAGAGGAAACACATTACACAGTGATAGGGAGGAATATGTAGACAGATGCTGGTCAAGACACCGTCATTACTGCTGCTTTAATATAACAAATGATAATGAACTTTGAATGGCAGCATTATTAGTTTTTACATGCACATACAATACAATGAACCTACTAACAGCCACAATGATCTAGTATCATTCTTGTTCAGTGCACTAAACAAACGAAGCAACAGAAGTGTTCTAATAGCCCGCCAATATAATTGCACACATGAATCTGTTGTCATAAGGGAATGTGGTGGACATTCTAGAAAGCTGACTCAGGCTCCTCAGGGATACGGAACATTGCGACGGCATGCAGAGAAGCTGACGCAGCGCACTTCTGCTGCAACTTACTACTAAAAAGCCATTAGTGGAAACAGAAATCTATTTCCAATCCACCTCCACAGGGCAAGAAAACAACCTGTCCTGCAACCTGTGGCTGCTAATTTATAATGTGGAAGGTTTACAGCACACTGAAAAAAACCCTCAATATAGTCATAAATTGAATGACTCATTCAGTAATGAAAGTATAATACACTTGCATTATTACTCAGAAGTTTGTTTTCTTTAACCCTGTGGTGTTCAGTCACTTAGACCAAATAAACAAAAAACGTGTGTGTATGTGTGTGTGTGTGTAGAATATACAAATGATCCACAATGCCAAAAAAAAAAAAAAGTAAATCTACAGGGAAGGGGTGACACAACTTAAGCTATTATGCCTGAAAACACTTCTCAGGAACTAAGGAATGCACAGCACTGAATATCTTTACTGCCATCTACTGGCACACCATGGTATTACAGATGATTTCTTACTTTTTTTTTCTCCACAAGGTAGAACAAATCTGCCTCGATTCAACAGATTTTAAATAGTTTTGCTCTATTTATAATATAAATACTGCATTAATTAATAAAAAATATATAGAATAATGTTATAATTTACTTTTACATTTAATACAGAAAATAGTCCACAATTTAGCTTTGAATATTTATCAGAGAATGAAATACACTAAAAATTCTAAATATTATTGAAAGAAAATATAGTAAATTAACATTACACAGTGTATACAGCAATTTTGACGCAAAACAACACAAGTGTGACTCTCAAAATAAATAATACCCCAGAGGGTTAAAAAACCAAACAAACATCTAAATGCATGCAATTTATTTTGTATATGAATCACTAAATCTTGCCTATGTATGTGTATAACATTTTCCAGTGCCTTGTCACTTCAATATCCCAATTCTTGCATTTGTGTTATTAAATAACCACATTTCACTACACTAATAATAAAAAAAAAAAAACATAATTAATGACCGAAGTGAATACCGTAATGCTTTTTGGTGGAACAAAGAGGTCAGATCTGCATGCATCCCCTAATCAGAGCTCAACACACGCTGGTGATGCAGGATTTCAGATTCCCGAATCTAACAGGCTGATTTATTGGCTTACACACCAGCTGCACTAGGATCCAGCAATCATTTCTGTATAAATCTGACGGTTTAGGCATAAGACCTGTCATACAGGATGGAGAGGTCTATTTCCATACTTACAGAAATGGCTGATGCAAACACTTTGAAGCAAAAGCATTTTGAGATGACTCTAAATCTCAATTTAAAGCATTTCCACTGCTTCCACTGTTAGCAATCTATCATTTTCTTTCGCTCCCAGCAATGTGAACACCAGTCTCTATCTAGCAGCTGTGAAGATTCATGTGCTATGATGACAGTAATGATGGTTTCATCGTAGTCAAAAGCAGTGTAACCGATGGCCGAGGCCTGATGAATATGTTGTAGAGTGTATATGGGTGGGGTGCTTCGATATAAATCACTTTCCTGTCCCATGAACTGAAGTGGCAGCCCTGTGTGTGTCACATTTAATACAGTAACACCATTATAATTAATCATCTCATTAGATGATTGTGCTCACCATGTAATAAGTGATTGGGGTCAAAGGGATCATGCTGGAGATCCTCCGTTTTTACTGTAATTGCAGCATAGGATGATAAAATACACACCATTTGTACTCAGAGATGCAGAAAGAGAGCAGTGGGATTCAGATCTAGCTCTCCCCAGATCAATGATGCTTTAGCCTGTGCTGTCCAGTAAATGAGCGTCTGATGCACTGACCCTGGATCATCATCTGGACCTCACTCTAGGTCTGAAGCAGGTCCAGTCTTGATTTAATCTGAAGATGTGAAGCACAAACACCTACATAACCATCTGCAGATGCAGTCTGTCTGTGAGCAGTGAACAGTAACACACGAGTCTTGTGTCTCACAGTGATGCTGATGTAGTGGTTGCCATGGTGATGGAGGATGCATTCCAGAATATGATTTTCCTGTTAAAACCCCTAATTAAGATGAGAGGAATTCTGTATCGTCAAGTTCAGAACGTAATGGAGATCTAACACAGGGTGCAATATCAGAGATCTGAGCTCACTTTCCCCTGCTGTATATGCTAAGAATATTCTGATGCTGTTCCCATGTAAATACTACTGATCATGTGGAAAAACATTAGTCTCATCATCAAACATTTTACTGTTCTGATTTCTTTTTATCATTCAATAAAATGTTATTTCATGTCAGTCATGAAATAATCAGAAAATTATTCATGCAGGATGGTGAGCCCTAGTAGAGTGAAGTGATATATTTAAAATACATTTATTTCATACTAAGTATAGTTCAGATTTATTTGCATATTTACTCAAGACTTACTGATATAAAATTATAATTAAACTTTATTTGGAGTATTGTTTGTGCACATTGAATATTTATTAATAGCAAACTTAGTGTCACTATTGAAATGATCTTTGAATGATATCGGTCTTTAAAGTCTGCTGAATCAGAACAACTAATTTTGTGCTTAATGCAGTTTAAATGTGTGAAAATAGAGCAAACGTAAGAAGTACTCTGAAGAATATTTGAATATTTGATAAAGTGGAACTACTGCAAGTATACTTCAGGTACACTTGAAAAATCTGGCATTTAAGTATACGTAGTTTATTGCAAGGTATTTTTATTTAGTACATAATATTTAAATTAATTTGTAGTATACTTAGCATGAAATAAACGTATTTAAAATACATCTTAGTATATTAATTTTACACTAGGGTATTTCTGCGTTTTGTATAAAACTGATGTATAATATAAAACCAGAGAACAGAATTAATCTATCTATCTATCTATCTATCTATCTATCTATCTATCTATCTATCTATACAACAGCAGCTAATAATGGGTTCTTTACTTCACTTGAATCTCCCAGTACTGAATCCTGAATCCCTCTAACAATATTTGTGTAACAGAAAGGTGAAGCGCTAGTGACAGTGCTGCTCTTAACCTAGCTCAAAAACAGTGCCAGGTTCCCAGAATTCCTACTGGTTTAAAAAAATAA
>NC_068419.1:16987408-17014908 GCF_023724105.1 Carassius gibelio
ATTTCAGTTTCCTTTCTTGTATATTCAGAGTAAAAAATGTCTAAAGCCTCTTCTGACTGAAGCATTTATTTCTGTATTCTTGTCACCATGCATGTGGCTGAAACAGAGCAGAAACGCTATTATTCATATGTGCACACTGCTACTGGAATATGCTTCTCGTTTAGAAGAATTTGCATCGTCAACACCGTTTGATGGCTCTATAGCTTCACTGAATGCTGGAGCAGTGCTGTTTATAAAGGGACGATGTATGTTAGAGATGCACTTGGTGATGTGGAGTTGAGGCCGAAGCTTTAAGGGGCTTCTGACAGTCTTGGCTGTGGGAGAATATCTCCCCGGATGTTGTCTTTAGATGCCAGCCAGGGATGCACACAAGCGTGTTCATATGTTTGCAGTAATCCCTGGGGTAAGTGAGTCTGTGGTCAAGCGGTTTGTTTATTGCTTGGTATAAATTGCATCAGCCATGCTCAGTAGAGTAGAACATACTTCTTATCTGGATCAGGACCAGCTCAGTCACACAGAGAGACACAAACTGTGTGTGTGACAGCGTTTGATCTGTCTGATGCATCGATGCACTTCATCGATCAGGAGCTGGCCACACAGACCGAGAACAGCCTGCAGGATTTAATTACTCTTTCACAACACAAAACCTCTCAGTTTGGTTTGATTAAATATTAGCTTGATTTCAGATGTTTCTCTTTAAACAGGACAACACTATTCAGAATAATGAATAAAAATGAACATAGGTAACCTACTGTATTAGACAATGGTTACAGGTCCACCAATAAAAGAAAATGCATTTCAGTATTTACTCCTCTTCATGTCTTGCCAAACCCACAGAACACAGAAATATACCCAAAATGTGGTTAACATTGATATCAATAGTATGAATACAAACAAACAAACAATAAATAAAACCTTCGCTCAAAAGATCTCCTTTTCAACATAAGACATTCAGACAGGTTTGGAACAGCACAAGTTAATGAAGAGAAAATCTCTTTAAGGGAGTAAAACGATACATAAAAAAAAGAAAAAAAGAAAATAATATTAAGAATAGTATTATTCAATTTTGTTCATAAAATTATATATATATATATGTATATATATATATATATATATTGCAAAAGTAAAAAAAAAAAGACCTATGCAAAGGTCTCAATTTAAATTAGTACTGTAATCTCAATTAGGGATTTATTTCTTATTTTACCGATAAAATTATCAAGTAAAATATTGTGTTTTAAGTTGTGACTTCTGCTGGTTTCTTTTTTATTTAAAGGGGTCACATGATGCTACTTTAAAGATCATTATTTTGTGTATTCGGTGTAACAGAATATGTTGACATGCTTTAATCTTCAAAAAACATTATTTTTCTAATAAAAAAAGTGAAAGTGACGTGACATACAGTACCCAAACTTGGAATTTGTGCTGTATTAGAAGTCGTGGTATCGCCAGCCCGAGACTCAAACCCACAACCCTCGGGTTAGGAGTCATACTCTCTAACCAGTAGGCCACTGACATCCCCTAAATGCTATATTATACATTATTGTAGGTCCTCTATGCCCCGCCTCTCTCAACTGCATCATTTTGATTGGCCAGCTAACACAGTGCATTGTGATTGGTCGAACAATGCATCACTCGTCAGAAATGTAACACCCCTTTCTATAATCATGAGCTTCATCTTTCAAAATAAATGTCAAATCAGTTAATAATGTCCTTAGTTTTACCATCAGTTCAAGACTGAAAGAGGAACAGAGCTACTACTAAATAAAATATTGTGGAAATGTAATTTTCTGTAAATTTGCTTTGTAATGATTTGTATTGTAAAAAGCGCTATACAAATAAACTTGAATTGAATTGATTGGAAGTTTGACCGTCTCTCTCGCTCGCTCTATCTCTGTCTCACACACTCACGACGTGCAGATACTATTGACAAAACTCTGCATATGAACATTCAATAGCAAATACTTAAACTAATAACAAAACATACTTCCAGTAGCTGATTCAGAAGCGCCAGACTGTTGTAGTAAAGTCAGAATGACCTCCTCTTCTAGGTTCAGGAAAACGGTCATCCATAACATGAGTATCTGTTCTCTTGTGAGTAAACTTAAAGATTGATAAATGCATCTACTTTCTGAAGAACAAATAAAGTTATTTTTCTTTCTCCTAGAAACACACACATCTCCCTGACATGACTGCTTCAACACTAACTGTGTTACTGAAACCACACTTTCTTTCATAGCGTGAACATTTGAGCGACATTACACAAATATTTCCGCACCGTGATGTAGACATGTGGTGGTGTTTTTAAACAAGGTGTTTTAGCGTCTTAACTGTGATAAAGAATATCTCTTTGGATTTGAGACTTTAGTCTTTGTGACTATACAGATCTTCTTTATGCATCAAGAGCTTGTAACACACCAAAGAGTAAGGAGAAATTTAAATCAGATCATATGACCCTTTAAGCTTCAATCCACTACAGTTTTGTCACAAAGTCAAATATTTGGCAGATTTGACATTCCTCACATACTCAATGTCTTTGAATGTCTTGCTATTTTCTTGTTGGGTCATCATTTTTCTGCTGTTAAAGCCACAGTCAAAACATTCTCAGGCTTTAGGTTGAAGTAAACATACTGTCGCCTGGCTTCAGAATGGAGTGATTTTTAAGGTTATTAACTATTGATTAGGGATCTGCAATACTGACAAAAAATTTGAATATTTTTCATAACAGTAATTAATATTTTGATGATAATTAAATATGACATTAAAACTGCCAGTAGGTGACAGTGAGTTCCTGTCTTAATGAGTTATTCATTGAATCATTCATTGAAATGATTAATTCACAATGGCTGATTATTCAGAAACCAAGCAGCAGGTCCAGATACACACACTTGTGGTCTTTGCACTTGACCACTTGTCTTCTTACATGATGCATTTTATATATTTCTGTATTTCTGTCCAAGTGTTCAAGTGAGCACGGAGACCCCAGGGACGAGCAGAACTCTTCATTACCTTATGAGACACAATTAAAGTGCAAGTGTTTACAGAGCTCTATTTTAATTTTTACCACGATGCTTTTTAAAATAAACATCTATATGTTAGTCCCTATAACAGATGACACAATATACTAATTGTGGTACATCTAATTAAGTGACAAAAAGCAGTTGCAAATCTTTGCACGAATAAAATATGCAACACTTTGTTTTACAACCACATTATTCTTAATAACTAATTATTATAAATATTTAACTTACTCCGGAAAAGTTTCCACAACCTTTCATAGGATCTCAGTAAAAAGTCTCACAATTTAATTCCAGCACACGATGCACAATGTGATAGCTTTTGCTCTGGAGCAGTATTCGAGTGGATGTAGTGTGCATTAGGGGAACTGCACTTTGTGTTTTAATACCTGGCACGGTCTTGTGCACTTGCTCTCGAGTTGACAACACTGCAAGCGTGAGTTTTTGGACATGCTCTGTCTTTATGAAAGGATCAGTGAATCATTGACTCAAATGATTTGTTCAAAAACAGATTCATTCAAGAAAGAAACACAGCAGTGCTGCTCTGAGATTTGTTTGGAACTCTTTTTGTTGGTTCAACAGTATTGTGTCTAAAATGTAGTTCACTCAACTTTGGTTAAAATGTATAACATCAATATATAATTTGTGATCACACTCACGTGCCAATATTCAGTAAAATGACACTCTTGCTTGTGTGATATTCCTTAACTCTATCATATCTTATAAATGTAAAAACACCAAAACCCGTTACAGGGATATTGTTCGCTTTCGTAACTTGAATTTTAAAGGGTATTCTAACTATATTCTAAAATCAGGTAGTCTCAAGATGTGCTTTTGTTTGTTTTTTGCACTCTCATACATACTCGATAATTTGAGCTTGCACATCGTTAAAACAAACATTACGATATTTTTGTAGACGATAAATATCACACACCCCTACTACTGAGTGTCAGTTTAACACAGTTCATTGAACTCAACTTTGGGATCTCGACTTCTGCTGGCTTCTTCTCTGTTTAATCTTCATTATAGTTTAATGGGACAGCTCTTCACTATAAGGAGTGATTCCTTGTGTTCTGTTTGCCAAAGACAATGTCATCATCTTGGTCAAGCATGCTTTGCCTCAGAAAAACCCTTGCAAACTGGACAAACATTTTGTGCAATGTGTGTTTTGAAAGACTGGCTGTTTGACATATTCTAACATGCAATTAATCTAATCTAATCTAATCTTTACACTATGATATTTTTTGCTCAGAATTATTAAAGCTAAATAGTCATGATTTATGAAAAGTTTAGGCATTGATGAATGATGCACTACAACAAGTGTTTTCTGTAAGTACATGTTACCATGTAATGTTGGGAATACCATGTTTATTTTCATGCTGTGTTCACCATTTTATTTTTTGCTTACGCTATTATTTTCTTCGCTGCAGTCTGTGGTCTGTTGGGCAGCATTGTATGCTAAATGAGAGCTTGTAGACTTCACTGAAGCGAAGCGAGAAAATAAGACCACATGTCGTTTGGTACCAAGCAAAACCAAGGAGACTTTTATATGATTGATTAAAAGGGAATTGTCGTAGTCTGTAAAGTTATAGAGGGCCTGTTGCTTGGCCAATGAAACCTTAACAAAATAGCCAGACACATGTTGTTTTATTTATATAAATGCATGCATATTATTTAGGGTGGGTCTGGTTGACGTATGAATCTTGCAGGCATTTATAGAGGAATGTAAAAGTTTGGGTAGGGTTTTGGTTTAAATTTGAACACATTTTAATAAAATATGAGTGGTGCAAACGTGACCAGCTAGAGGTTGCATTTCTAGATAGTTGCTGCACTCAAATATGACACTATAATAATAATATACCACTAATTATTATTATTATTTATTTTTTTTTCAACATTTTTTTTACAACTTGCAGAAGTCATTAGTTATGAAATGTAGCTAGGTTGACTTTAGGAACATAGGACAAACGTCTCCCAATATAATGATGCAATGCAAAAGTCCTTTCCATTATTCTGTAATAAACGTTTAATTTGAGAAGTGATTACTTGATTGTTTCTGAGAACGCATCTTAAAACCCCTGTGGACAACTGTGCACTGATCTGATTAGCTTAAGTGAGAGTGTAACATCAGAGGTATAATCAAATGAAACAGCCATCTTTAAGTAATTATGTAAGCAAACTGATTATTAACTCTTTGGAATAATTATAGATGTTGCTCTGCATCCAAAACAAACACATTTTAATGTTCTTCATTTAACAGGGATCTGAAGATTGATATTGTAGAGAAAGGACCTGCACTTTTGTTGGGAATGTCGTGGATTCTGAAGTCTTTCCCAGCACTGCTGTTCCTGGTGTACTCGCACGCAGCAGAGGACGATGATATTCGAGCAGGTATTACCTTTTTTACTTGATGTGTGAAAATCAACTATGATTGTGTAAACTTTTGAGTTAGATGATCAGGGATAAATCATACTTGTTTTTTCTTCTGGGAAACATGTAAGTATCTTATGTAACTTCTGAAGGGTAGTACTAGTTTCTGTCCATCTAGTACATACAGTATACCATTCCATTATGAAATTACATTTTTGTTTGGTTCAGTAGGTTTTGATAGAAAATCTAAATATGAAGTGTAACATTTTGAGCATTATACAGTCAAAAAAACTATTCAGACACCAGATATAATTTTTTATAAATACATCAGTGGACTAGCAGTAAAATTGATTAAAAAAAATGGGATCAAAAATGATTCACAACTTTGTTGTGCTAATTGCTAATGCAACCTTTTTATACCACAAACTGAACACAATTAAGCATTGCTTGGTAATTGGTTGAGCTAAATTGGTATGATCTATTTGTGTATTTTAGATTTAACAGCTGACACAAATACACAAATAGAGATAATAACAATTTAGCTCTATTCAACCAAATTCATTACAATCTTTTCTATCAAAGTTATCTGATATTTTAAGGATGAATTTGTTCTGACACAGTTTAACTCTGAGTTCTTGTCATATTTTATAACCATTTCTAAACAGTAGCGAATAAATCCTAATAATGTGAGAAATGTTGAAGGTGTTTGAATAAGTTTTGGTTTGAATGTAGATGGATATTTGTCCTTCTGTGGTATTTAGCTCTGTCCCAGTTCTTGTCCTCATCTTGCAGGCTGCAGCACTGCTGTGAATGACCTGGTCTACATCATGGATGGCTCCTGGAGTGTGGGAAGTGATGACTTTGAGACAGCCAAGCTCTGGCTAGTCAATGTCACCAGTGGCTTCAACGTGAGTTCACACTACTCACAGGTGGGTGTAATACAGTACAGCGACTCCCCCAGGTTGGAGATCCCTCTCGGTCTCCACAAGACCACTCGAGATCTCATTAAAGCCATTGAGGACATCAGCTATTTAGGTGGCAACACGCAGACGGGGCGTGCCATCAAGTTTGCCGTGGACCACGTCTTTGCATCTTCGCAACGAAGTGAAGTGAAGAACCGCATTGCTGTAGTGGTGACTGATGGAAAGTCGCAGGACGATGTTATGGATGCTAGCATTGATGCGCGAGCACAAGGGATTAAAGTGTTTGCGGTGGGTGTCGGGACGGAGATCACCACATCAGAGCTAGTGACCATCGCCAACAAGCCAGAGGGTGAATACGTGCTGTATGCGGAGGACTACACCAATATCGACCGTATCCGTGATGCAATGGAACAGAAGCTGTGTGAGGGTGAGATTTGCATGCGTGTGAGCCTACCCATAAACATTTACCACATTAAAACTAGGTTTTGGCATTACCAGTCGACTCCTGGGCGTGCAGTTCTATCAGTGACCACCAAAACACCACAGTCCATTCATGCCCAGTGACAGGGAAAGCCACAAAGCTCGTGAGCCAAACCAGCGGCATGATGCATGGCAGGGAGGAACTGTGGGTGAATGGTAACAGGAACCAGATTAGGCTTTACCCAATGCCAATGCAGCTGGCAGCTCTGGTTTGGACAGATAGTTATCACTAGTGGCAGGCGTGTAGTTTCTCCAAACCAAAGCAATTACAAACATACACCTTGTCATTTGGCAAAAAAAAAAAAAAAAAAGAGTCGGGGCAAGGTGTCAAAGGTACAAAAGTGGTATTTATGTAGGTAGGTTCCCCCCAAAAATAAACACACTGTTATGACTTACTTTTATCTGTGGAGCACAAAAGCGGTGTTGGGGATAACGGTTACAAGTAATGCAAGATACGTATTCAGATCATCTTTGTTAAGTAACTAATATCGCATTATTTTTTAATTTACAACAACATATCTGAGTTACTTTTTCAAATAAGTAATGCAAATGACTTTATTTTCCCATGTATTCACTGACAGCTCTCCTGTCCCTTTACTTAGAGATATCAGGAGTTAATGCAGAATCATTTCCATCAGCCTGAGGATTGTTCATTCCACTTTTGGTGTGAAAGAGCCTTTACAGTCACCAAAAATAGAACATTTTGGTATTTTATTATAAAAAATAAAAAAATAAAAATTCAAATAAGCAAGGCCATCCAAGGTGACAAAACGTAATGCAATAGTAATGTAACACATTAATTTCCATAAAAAGTAACTAAATAATGCAATTACTTTATGAAGAAATACTGAAATGCACTATATTCCATTAAAAAAGTAACCAAGTAATGGAATCAATCACTTTTTTAAGAAGAAACACGATACAGTAATGCTTGACTCTCAATAAAAGTTTCTACATAATGCAGTTCGTTACTTTTTAATGTTTTGATGACCATGTTAAATGTGTTCCTCTGCAGAATCTGTATGCCCCACTCGTATTCCTGTGGCTTCTCGTGATGAGAAAGGCTTTGAGCTGATATTGGGAATGAAGATCCATCAGAAAGCAAAGAAGATCCAGGGCTCATTAGTGTCGGAGGCAGCGTATCTGCTGGACAAGAGTACCGACATCACCGAAAACACAAGGTTGCTTTTAAGCCAAATGCTAATTTTGATCATCATAAAGATTTAGTATGTGTTTACCATCTGTGGTTTTTAATCAATGTTTTAAGGGAGATATTTCCGGAAGGTCTTCCTCCCTCCTATGTGTTTGTGTCGACTCTGAGGCTGAGAGGGTCTTCAGGTCAGGAAAAGCTGGACCTGTGGAGGGTCCTGTCCAAAGACGGACAGATCCAGGCGGCTGTCACACTCAACGGACTGGACAAATCTGTCCTCTTCACTACCACAGGCACGGTTAATGAGGAACAGAGAGTTACTTTTGATGCACAAGGCATTAAGGTGAGTGAAATCTACCAGCAGCTTGTAAAACATTCTCCTTTTATACAAATGTGAATCGCTGCATTTTGTCATTAACCATCTTTATACCAATGCAACAGATCTAGCTTCTGTTCTGTACTTAAACAGAAGTTTCTTACATCAGTTTAGACAGCAGAATGTAGTCAAAATAAGCTGCTTCATGACATGTTTCCTTTAAAAGTGTGACTTGGCCGTGACTTTGTGCAATTTCCTGTTCAAAATCCCATGACACGTTTCCACTAAAGCTCCTCACTTATACATTTAAATAGAAATGTTTTCATGTTCTCTGCTCCAGCAATTATCATCTTGTACCTGTTCCATGTCTTCTTCTGCTCTTAGTGGTTATGTGTGATGTTTTGTGCTCAGTGGAGTCTTGCCAAGAGCCCTTTCCCTCCATCCCAGCGCCTCATTCATGCAGAACAGCTTGTTCTGGAAAACTGTCAGACTCTTGTGACATTCATGAGTGTTTGTGCACACCTTAGTCTATATTCATCTTTTCAGTGTGTCTTCAATCAGCACAGACCCATTTCTCAGAGTCTGAAACGTCCCACAGGCTCTTTATGATGGAGGCTGGCACCAGCTGAAGGTTCTGGTCGGACCCAGACGTGTCTCCTGTTTTCTGGATGACCATCAGGTCCAGGATGAGGCTCTGGATGCTGTGGTGCCCATCTTCATCAACGGGAAGACTCAGATCTCCAAACGCTCCGGCTCCGACGCTACACTTCCTGTAAGTACAGTAGCTTCCTGTAGTGTACCTGAACACTGGATATTACTGTCAGTGAAGTACAGTTTGAATCAGTGCTGGGGGTAACACATGACAAGCAATGCAATCAGATCACTTTTTTCAAGTAACTAGCTAAGTAACTTTTAAGTAAATGACTCTCAAGACTCAATCGTCTGTTTGTTATAATTGCTGTTTCGAGAAACCTAAATGTTTCTTCTGGTTTCTCGTTGACCGCCGCAGACAGAAATCCAGAAACTGAGGCTTTACTGTGACCCCGAGCAGAGCGAGCGAGAGACAGCATGTGAGATCTACTCTGTGGTGAGAAACTGAACACTACTGTTGTGTTGTAGCTAGGATCTGACTGACTGTGATGTAGGACTGGGCTTTTTACATTTTAGTGCTTCTGACCAACAGTTCCTTATTAAACACTCAACAATCTGTTACATATCTAGAAAAGGCTATGCACTTTTGTAATGGGAATCATCGGCAGGTAATACACATCAGATAAACCCTGAGCAATGATATGCTTCTGTAGACTTCATTTAAAAATTAAGAAATGTAAAAAGAAACAAGAAAAAAAAAATAATATAGAGAGAGAGAGACAGACCTTCAACAGATTTTCCACTTTCATAAAGCGTTGTGAATGTGGTACTCAAGTCTAAATAATCCCTGTACCCTTAAACAACTTCACTTTGTGTTTCACAGTCCAGACTTTTATTCTTAAGATTCAGAGAGAGAGAGAGAGAAGTGTAATATAAAGTCAGAACTGTAAGATGCAAACACACAATTCTGAGAAGAAAGCTGAAGACTTTGAATCTAAACTTTGAATCTAACTCTTCTTACTCTCCTTGTTGTTTCACAGGATGATGAGCGGGTAAGTTAGCATTTGACTCTTTCTCTCACAGTTTTACTCTCATTTGAAAGGATGTATGTGTTATCAGTCTGTGCGGCTCTGTCTAGTGTCCCCTGGATCGTGAGCCCACCGTCGACACTGAAGAGTCCTGCGACTGCAGCAAAGCCCAGCCAGGTCCTCCAGGACTTCCAGGACCCAGGGTCAATCACAATCTCACTCATCGTTCCTTCTCAACTGCATACAGTCACTTCTAAGACGCTTATTTACAGCCAAAGTCTGATCTCAACAGGGTTTTCGTGGAGAGAAGGGAAGGGAAGGACCTCCAGGCCCAGATGGTAAGCCTGTGAGTAAACCCCCTAAATTCAGGATTTGTGTCTGTTCCTGGCTTTTCTGTGTGAACTAGGCTTATTAAATAAGTGCTTTGTCAATAAAGGGACCCCCAGGTTTAAGAGGAGAGCCAGGAGATCCAGGTTTATCTGGAGAAAAGGTGAGATGTTCTTATGTTTCAATACCAGGGCCCTGTGATTCCTGTGATGCAGAACACATGGACAGACTGCGTCATCAAGACATTAAAATGGAAATTACTGTATAATGCAGAATCTCACACATAAATAATGGATTTCATAGGGCCCTGCATATCTAAGCATATTGCTTTTTCTCTTGAAGTAGAATATTATTTTGTCTTCCTCTCTGTCAGGGCGATGTGGGTCTACTGGGGCTGAGAGGAGACCCAGGACCTCAGGGTTTAAAAGTGAGTCTTGCATTGGGAGAAATGGTAAAATAATCCTCCTCACTTCACACCCTTCCTAGCAAAATAATCATTTTTGGAAAGCAAGCAGATGCTTTTAGATGCTCATTCTCAAATTTAGATGAAACAAACATTTGGCAGGATTAGAGCCTCTTCCCACTTCGGTGGAGCGTGATGCTCCCAATCTCGCTTCCTAATTAGCAGCTTTTAGGTGTCGTTCAGTGAGCAGAGTCTTTGCTCTCCTTTATTTTATTTCCAGGGTGAACAAGGGGAGCCAGGGCTGCCAGGGAGACCGGGGCCGCCGGGACCCAAGGTAAGAGCAGCTCTGTGTTGAACGGCTCAGTGTTTGACAGAGGAACAGCCTGACAATCTCCATCACTGCACACAGCAAGTGCAGAAGGGCCAAATGCATTACTGGAGACAAACTTTTGGAAAATCTAATTGTGTGCAAAACATTTTGTGCATTTACATGCACTTGTTATTCTTAAAGTCTACAACCATTTTCCTTTATTGCCATAAAGTTATAAACAGCTTGAGCATAAACCGATTAACACAGCTCCAATGTTGTTGTTTGTAAACATTGCCAGCTCATTGGATCATCATGTAAACCGTTCTTATATAGTTATCAGCACACATGGAAACAAACTGTCTTTTTGTTTCAGGGAGCACCAGAACAAAATGCTGGCACAGTTGGATTGCCAGGAAAAAAGGTAATAATATTTATAAATATATAATATTTCATTTCAAAATCAGAGGAAACTGATGATAAATTATGCACAACTTTAATTCTGACTTCTAAATCAAATGGTTATCGACATAAATTGTTTTGTAAAGTGCATGCATTATTGGTAATATTTGTTGTACTTTCTTTTGATTATTGCTCATTCATATAAGAAATTATTGCATTACATTTTGTTTCGTTTAATAGTATTTTTTTCTGTAGTTCAAATTTACAGTAAAATACTGTAATATGTCATTTGATTTAACGTTACTTTTTTTGATAGAGTGGTAATACAATGGTAATATCCTTTTTGAATAATTCAGGAAAATGACTCAGAAATAAATGTCAAGATGCACTACAGACATGACATTTGGGGAGAAAGTAAAGGGACATTAACACAACTGATGGACACAAAGAGATAGTGTACCTACAAATGAAAAGAAGTCAAACCATCATTCTTTAAAATATCTTCTGTTCTGATCCACATAATAAAGCAAGGATGAGTGAAGGATGACAGAATATAATTTTTTGTCTCGACTGTCCCTTTACATGTCATTCTAATAAATGTTGTGAATTACTATATACTACTATAAATAAATAAGCAGTGTAAAGCCCTTTCAAAACATGCATGATATTGAAATACACCTGTACTTTTAAACAGGGTGAGCAGGGGAAGAAAGGAGAACGAGGACCTCCTGGAGAGCCTGGTCCAAAGGTAATGTAGTTTGATTTATATGACATGCCAGAAATTTTATTGAACCAGACAGTATCCTCTAAATATGTGTCAATATTATCCTGAAAACGTGTGTTTCTTCAGGGGAGACCAGGACTCGCTGGAAAGAATGGAGCGGCCGGTCCTGCTGGAGCAAAGGTGAGTCTGAGCGCTGTACAGTGTGTACTCTCACCACTGATCATTGCTGACAAAGGCTTTCTGAAATACCATGTGATTAATGCACAGATATTTATAGGTCGACATTTGTCAGACGTGGAAGTTAGGAGAGGTTAGTCATTATATTTACATGTTATATCAGTTATTCTCCATGGTACTTCTGCATTATAAAAAAAGAGATCTTCAGCGTTAATACACAGAAAAAAAGTGAAAGAAAAGAGAAAAAGATGGCAACAGTGTGTCAGAATAGCTAAGAGTGTGACATGCTAAACTCATTTGTATTTTTAGATCTGTATTTTTGAATATTCGTGTTTTGTGTTTGTGCCATTTATCCATTTTTTTTAAAAACAGCCCAGCATTAAAAATAAATAAATAAATAATAATAATAATAATCATAAATAATTCTGCTGCTTTGCAAAAAAAGCCTAATATTATTTAATTTGATGATGCAATGAGTGAAATTAGTTAAAAGTATTAATAAACACCTTCTATCATGTCCATTTTTCCACAAAACAAGAATAAAGATTTTTAAATATCTGCTTTAATGCACTTGTCAAAATAACAAAGTCAAATGTCAAAAAAGTAAAAAAAAAAAATAATGACAAAAATAACAATTTGAAATGATTGTTTATCTTACGATATGCAAAGGAGAGGAACACGATTTTTAAAAAACAGTAAAAGCTGAAAACATCTGTATTTTCTGTCAACCTCGAAATCAGGACTAGAAATAAAATAATGTCATGCATGTTAAAATGGAGCAAGAGTTGATTGAACAGTTATAATCTGGCTCAGATTCAGACAAGACGGTGTTTGTGCAGTTTTCTGCTGATTAATGGAACACACAAGACTTCTTCAACACACAACTGGTAGTAGAAAGCAGAAATGCTATGAAATGCATCATAATTTGTTACCTTATTATTTTTATTTTAATCAGCACATCCTATTTAATAAGAAAGAACTGTTGGATTTTATCCAACAAATATGTGGTCTGTACATAATAATAATAATAATAATAATAATAATAATAATAATAATAATAATAATAATAATAATAATAATTTATAAATAATAATATTTTAGTCTTATTATAAAAATCTTTTTTTTATATATTAATTTCAGCTTTCATTTTAATTTGAATATTTTTTTTTATTTTAACCATTAATGTATTCTTAATTTTGAAACAATTTACACAGTACCTATATACACAAATTATTTTATTTTTAATGCCTAAAAATAAAAATAAAAAGTAGGCTAACGAGGGGATCTGAAGTGTAACTCTGAGCTCACAGCTGCTGGCTTCTGTCTGCACCCATCAAAATCATGCTGTGCATCTCTACAGCGTTATATGATTTTACTTCATAATGACTGCCTTGAGTTTTTGAGTATAAAGCATAACCAAAGAGCCCAGGCTTGTTACCCATCATCTGGTCGTGAGGTCCTACTTAGATGCCACTGGGATAATAAATAATGTGCATTTGCCTTGATATAGTTTCAAGGAACATTGCACTGGGTAATAGTTTACAGGAACTAAACAGTCGTTACAGTCATGTCTGGCTCAAAGTTTGTCTGTCAAGTTATGCAATCTTTATAAAGCAAGACTAATGACTCTCTCCTGCAAATTAGTCATCATTTTCTGTAGGAAAGAGGAAATGTATATTTGATTTTCCAGAACCGAGCCACTGCAGAAAGAAAAAAAAAAAAAAAATGGTACCATTCAGAAATAATTAAGAAATCAATTGTTCAACCTAAATAATACATCTTTAAAGCTGTGGAAATTAGATGAGGTCATTAATCCTCTTTACAGGGGCGAAAATCTCATCTAAATGTTGGGGGGGGGGGGGGGGGGGGACAATAAACATAACATTTCTTACGACAATAAAACAGGCAAAATTGTACTTAAGAATATGTGTACAGAGAGGAAAGCCTTACTATTGCATGGAGACCGTTCCATTATCCTTCTTCTCAAGGTTTCTTTTTGGTTCAATGAAAAAGCTGACTAAATTGACAAAAACATTCTTCAAAACATTTTCTTTTGCAATGTTTTGCAAGTTGTTTACACGATCAAGCCAACAAAAATTGAGTTTGAGACTAAATGCCAAAAAGAGTGTGCTTTCTCCAGTTCACAGAACCACCTATCTAGGCATAGTGTGGATTGCGACCACGATGCAGGCACGTCTGTCTCCTGCTCTGATCGAGTCGATCCTCACATCAGTCAAGATAGTCAAAGAAGGCCAGTCACTCACTGTCAAACAATTTCAGAGATTGTTAGGTCTGATGGCAGCTGCGTCCAATGTGATCCCTTTTGGCCGGCTGTACATGCGACTCCTACAGTGGTGGCTCAAGTCCAAGGGCTTTTCCCCGAGGGGGAATCCACTTCGAGTTATCAAGGTCACGATCCCTTCGTGCCTTAGACATGTGGAAGAAACGTTGGTTCTTCAATCAGGGCCCGGTGCTGGGAGCTCTTTGTCGCCGTGTCACGCTAATGACAGGCGCGTCCCTCACCGGTTGGGGTGCGGTCATGAGTGGTCACCCTGCCTGCGGTCTGTGGAGTGGTTGCCATTTGATATGGCACATCAATTGCCTAAAGATGCTAACAGTCTATCGAGCATTGAAACATTTCCTCCCAGACCTGAGAGGTCACCATGTGTTGGTGCGCACCAACAACACATCAGTGGTCTCTTATATCAATAACCAGGGAGGTCTACGTTCACGCCCCTTGTACAAGCTGTAATACCAGATCCTTCTGTGGTCCCAGGGCAAACTCCTCTCGCTCATAGCAGTGTATATTCCTGGGAGATTGAATGTGGGAGCAGACATACTGTCGAGGCAGGGGCCGAGGCCTGGGGAATGGAAACTTCACCCCGAGGTTGTGAAGCAGATATGTAGAGTATTTGGCAGGGCTCAAGTAGACCTATTTGCATCACAATGTCCCCTTTGGTTCTCTGTAGTTCATCCAGCTCCTCTGGGACTGGACGCTATGGTACAGACCTGGCCGAGGCTTCGTCTGTACGCAATTCCCCCCATTGCTCTGCTCCCGGGAGTTCTGGCGAGGGTACGTCTGTTATTAGTAGCCCCGCTCTGGCCGGGCCGAGTATGGTTCGCAGATCTGGTCTCGCTCCTCGATGGCTCTCCATGGGAGACACCGATCAGGACAGACCTACTCTCACAGACGCGGGGCACGATAATTCACCCTCGCCCGGAGCTGTGGAAGCTGTGGGTGTGGCCCCTGAGGGGGCACAGTTCATAGCTTCTGGTCTCTCAACCGAGGTTGTTGAGACCCTCCTCCAGTCCAGAGCTCCCTCTATGAGGAAACTGTACGCCCTAAAGTGGAAACTCTTCACCTCATGGTGCAGAGACCGCCAGCTTGACCCTGTTAACTGCCCAGTTGGTGCAGTTCTGGAGTTTCTACAAGCTAGGCTCTCTGTGGGGTTAACTCACTCCACCTTAAAGGTGTACGTGGCGGCCATAGCTGCTTACCATGTCCCTTTCAATGATCAGTCAGTTGGTAGACACCCCCTAGTTACATGTTTCCCCCGTGGTGTGCTGAGGCTGAAGCCTCCAGTATGGTCCTGTGTTCCCCCCTGGGATTTGGTTGTGGCTTTAGAGGCTCTTTGTAAAGCTCCATTTGAGCCAATACAAGATATCTCAGATAGACATCTGACGCTTAAAACTGCCTTGTTACTAGCTATCACCTCGCTAAAGAGAGTTAGAGATCTTCAGACCCTTTCAGTGGCCCCTACTTACCTTGACTTTGCCCCTGGTATTGCCAAAGCATTCTATACCTTTGAGCGGGTTATGTTCTGAAGGTTCCCTCTGTTAGACCACAACCTATTGTACTGCAGGCCTTCTGCCCTCCTCCCTTTCGGGAGCCAGACCAGGAAAAGCTAAATTGTATGTGTCCATTGTGAGCTGCCCTGTGGAGAAAATCTGACCAATTGCTTGTTTGCTATGGTCCTCCTACAAAGGGGTCTCCTGCCTCAAAGCAGACCCTAAGTCATTGGATAGTCAAGGCTATCAACATCTCCTTTGAGTCTTTTGGTCTTCCCCTTCCTTTGGGAGCCAAGGCTCACTCCACTCGGGGTATGGCGGCCTTTAAGGCCTTGTCAGCAGGTGTGTCCCTCTTGGACATCTGCAATGCTGCGGGGTGGTCCATGCCCTCTACATTTGTCAGATTTTATGACCTTGATATGCGAAACACTCCGGGCTCTTCTGTTCTCTCGCCTTAGCTGTGCTCTTCGGATACACACTAGGCAGGGATTTGGAAGTCTGGCAGCGTGGGCACATCATTCCCCACATCCGGCACCCCTGCCGGAACTTGCTTTCCTACTCAAAGCTGAAGCTATTAGCTTCCTTTTATAGCTTCCATTGGACAGATTGCACACGATATTCAGAATCGTTCTCGTCAGGGACGTTCCCCAAAGTGCTCGACGCAGCACTCATCTCGTTCCTTCAAGGAACCAGGGTTACATTCGTAACTTTGAGATGTTTTCTCGCACCGGACTGTGTGTGTGTGTGTAGGTGGTGAGGTGACGTAAAAGGGGAGCAGGCTGTGGACCAAAGCACTGTGAGGCAAAGCAGGGGGAACTCGAGATGTTTAAAACTTTTTTTGTTGTTGCTCTGTTTGCATTTGTATTGTTTTACTACTTACACAATTAGTTTAACTATATATCATTATATTATTTCCGCCTATGCCTCTTTAGCATTTCTTATTTTATTTTATTTTTATTGTGGGCCAATGCATATTTGTATTTTGTGTACAAGCACAAATTAATAAAAAGTGACAGTAAAGACATTTATAATGTTAAAAAAGATTTATATTTCACATGAATCCTGAAAAATAAACTGTTTTTTACAAAAATATTGAGCAGCACAACTGTGTTCAACATTGATAATAATCAGAAATGTTTCTTGAGCAGTAAATCATCATATTATTCTGATTTCTGAAGATCATGTGACACTGAAGACTGGAGGAATGATGCTGAAAATACAGCGGAGGATCACAGAAATACATTACACTTTAACACAGATTCACACAGAAAACATGCCATTTCAAATTGTAATATAATTGTACAATTATTATAGCTTTTTTGATCAAATAAATGAAACCGTGTTGAGCAGAAGTGACAAAACCCACCCCAAACTTTTCAGTTGGTAGTCAACACATAGTTAAACTTTCCAAAACATCAAATGAATGGAAAAACTAAACAAAACTGTACTGTACTGTAATGATCAAAATCACAATTTAGTTATAAAGGCAAAAAGTGGAGAGAAAAGAACAATGAGAAAGAAAGCTTGAACTGATCTGAACTGGTAGTAAAATCCCTTATCCAGGAGTCAATAAATCTGAAATGTTTAGCATTTTTTAAATAATTAATCACATTAAATTAATGCTGTAAATGCGAGCTTTCCCATAATGCAAATGAAGTTTGATGGTCAGTAAGCGGACACTGCAGTGAGTCTGTGGACTGTGTTTGACCTGCAGGAGTTAATCAGTTCAGACATGAATCAGTCTGACAGAATAACAAACACCCCGCAGACGCTCCAAACCGAACAGTACCTAAACTCCTGTTTGTCCAGGAATAGATGCATACTTAGACATATACCTGCAATTATAAATGATGCTTCAGATGTAATGAAACAGCCTCTCAGTGCTCAAATGGATGAGAACAGATGGATGGCCACTTAGGGGTCACAACCCAGACGTCTTGTTTAATTAGAAGCAAAAGCATTCTGTTATTGAGTTCTGAAAGCATTAATGGCTCGTGTTCATCTTGTCTAACGTGTCCTGTAATCTAAACTAGACTCCAGCTAAAAGAGTTGGACGCAGAGTCTGTTTTGATGAGATTGAGAATGAGATTTTTTTTTATCAGGCTGCTATATTTAGGTCCTTCTCTATGCAATTAAATACATACATACATATATATATATCAAGATTGTCTATAATTGTATAGTCTGTCTATTAGACCATTTACAGAAAACAAGAGTTTACTTGCACATGTCTTTAATGTTCAGTCAGCATCAGATTGTGTCATTCTGCTTGTATTTGCTGCACGCTGCTATAAAGTTTAATACTCCAGTCTGGCAAACAGAGGACTTCTCACTTTTTGGATTTTAACGATCATGCTGTGGTGTAACTCTTTAAAACAAGCCCCTAACTTTAGTAGAAGAAAAACAGTCAGATAACCCCAGACTGGGTCAAAAACCTCCTCCTTTAGGATTTCTGGGACTGTAAAAAGAGCACCAAAGCCTCGCCGGATCCATATAAAGCTGGCTCTTCAGTCGCTGCGAGGGCAGATAAAATCATGTGGTCTTCAGGGTTTAACTGCTGAGGTTTGACAGATTCAGAGCATCTCGAGTCACACACCGCACACATGTAAACTAACACATGCGTGTAGGAGTCATAAATATCCCTCAAACATGCTCAGACGTCATTCTGAAGGATTTATGACAATAGGTTAATTAATTAATTAGAATAAAATAAATGAATAGATAAAACTAACTAACAAACTAAATATTTATTTATTCAAACTGATTAAACTGGCATCAATTTCCTCCTTATTCCTTACACACACACACACGCACTCACACACACACACACACACACACACACACACACACACACACAAACGTACACACATGTACACACATGTACACACACACACACACACACACACACACACACACACACATGTAGACACACACACACACACACACACACGTACACACACACACACACACACACACACACACACACGTACACACACACACACACACACACACACTCGTCTGTTTGTGTAAGTGTCTGACCATCAGCTACTGTAGCTCGGCGTTCACTGCTGAAATGTTCCTCTTGTGTTAGAGCGGTGAGTGAGGAAGCATATGTGTGTTTTACAGTAGGGGCTCTGTGTAATACAGTATGTGTGGGATGCTAATACTGTCTGAATCCTGCAGCAGATTTCACAGATCACCTGGGCTCAAGAGCTTCATCTGTGAAGACCAATGCTCTCCTAACCTTTGTCACATGAGAACAACAATGCTTTTGCCACCAATTTTACCACACACCAGCACTGATCAGCAAAGATTTACAGGAATGAAAGTGATGCTTTGGAAAACAAGGTTTCTGGCACATCGCACACCTGAAATTATACGTCTGAATCAGTGTAGTCCAGAAACACTGTGGGAATGTGGAGAACTTTATCAAAACCGACACCTCTGAGACACGAGAGTCTGCAATTGTGCAGTCGCGACGAGACACGGGCCAGATGTCTAGATCTGTGGCTTCAGGACAGAGGTCTCTCACAGGCCAGCACCATTCTCATGAGTTTACAAAGAAAGATAGTTACTAAATATTTCTGCTATAGTTATGACAAGACTGCGTCTTCTTTATTGATTGATTGATTAACAGAAACTAACAGAAGTATATATATATAGTATACACACACCATATATATTTATATTTTAATATAATATTAATATATCAAATAAACTAAACTAAATATACCTGTTTCTATTTGTGTTATTTTTATTTTATGTACTTTTATATTTAAATTTTGTTCAATTTAAGTTTTAAAATGAACTGTATTAATAAGTTAAACTAGTTAATATTATCTAATATGTTGGTCAAATAAATGAATCTTTTCAATTAAAAGTCACAGACAATCAGAAGGCTTGAAAGAACCCTGATGTCCAATTCACAGCGTTGACCAAATCACCAAATTAACAAACAGAATTCCTTAAAAAGTAGAGAAATAGCCTTTGTCCAAGGGTGATTTTCCAATTACTGAGGTGGAAAACTCGTTTTAGGATATATTTGTCTTGTCTATGCTTATGGAGGATATTTATAGCATATACTGTCAGTACAGATGATTTTGTGTAGCCCAGTCTTTCTGCTCAAGAAGTTTGCAGGAGTACATTTGCAGGCAAACAGGGTTTAAGATTAATTTGAAGCTTGTTCTTCAGTAAAATGTTTGTTTGGTAAGTCTGTAATTCAGTCGTAATCTTTATGTTGAGGTTGGACTATACTTTCCAAAGTGGATGAACATCAGGATACATAGAGGTTTCAACATAATAAAACACCAACCTCTTATATTTCTTTTTACACCAATTATAATCACAGATGATTGGTTAATAGAGCCTTATTTTTATGTGGTTCCTTGCACAATATTATGTTATGTGCGCAAAACACTTTTACCGTAGTGAATGATTTGTAAACGAATAGATTTGGATGTTTTTATCACATAACCAGCTCCATATGTGTGTCTGTTCTGATGTAGTAAACTTGCTCGGTAGTGCACCCGGTACAACATCACACTTGGAACGTGAGGCAATAAAATTTAATAAAACATTGAGAAATACATGTTCACCTGTTTCTAATAAAAATGAATGCACTTTTAGTGCCACTCACTGGATATTTATTTGGAAAATGTTGGAAAATGTGTAATAAGCAACATAGCATAATTCTGTAATAATGTTTGCAAACAAATGTTTTTCCAACAAGCCTGGGCCAGACATGCATGATACATCAATGACAGTAGGACAACATTTAAACATACATGCTTGATGATTTTTTTTCAGTTGGAGATGTTGTTGTCTAGACGTTCTGTATGTGTTAAAACTGGACATACATGAGTGGGACAGACTGTGTTTATTTTTATATCCTCTTCTCCACAAACTGCACACTTTGAGCGTCTGCTCACCACAGAACATGTTTTATGTAGCCAAACACACCTACAGATGTCAGGCCAGAGTCAGAGTAGTTATTAGGTCCAGCTCCACAGGACGCCACAATCCACATTTATGTTTTCTCTAACAGACTCGCTGCTCTTGTAATGAAAGGTTTGCTTGCTTAGATGTTTTATGTGTCCTGGAAGGCCAAGCTCTTCAACAACAACAACAGGCAGCTCTTAGTTTCTGTTTCTCCCAGCCGTTCAGAGCGCTCCACAAAGCCCAAGTGTTAGTGAATGTGCTTGAAGATTTCATGGAGGGCAAACATTTGTTCTTAGCTGAAGGGAATGGCTCTTGAACGGAGCGCTGCCTGCTCTTCACCTGTGGCTCTGATCAAAGTCTGCTCGAGTGTTATTGTCTCCTGCTGTCTCTGAACATGGCTGGAGCTCCAGTAGTGCACACAACAACAAATAAGAGGAAAAAACATAGATTAAAACTAGATTTTGTGCTGTGTCCACCTAAATATTCTGACATTTAGTCCCTGTTTGTTTCTTATTTTTTTCAGAGAACATCATTTTAAGAAAGTATGTATATATATATATATATATATATATATATATATATATATATATATATATTTTTTTTTTTTTTTTACTTATTTAGCATATTTTAATTTAAGCATTAACTTAACACAGTTAGTGGGGACTTTTTCTAAATAAATAAATAAATAACAGTGAGTTAGGAAAAATAAACTTAATTCAGGGTGTATTTTCCCAAAAAAAAAAAAAAAAAAAAGCCGCATCAATTTATAATTTGTATTAATCATATGTAATCTTTTATTTTGTTTCAAATTTCCATTAATTTATAGAATATTTTTTTGATAGAATATGATAGAACAGAATATAGTTTTGTAGAATTTATAGAATATGCTTGAACAGAATATAGAATATAGAGTTTTATTCTAAAAAAAAAATAATAATTCAAAGGGGTAAGGAACTACATTTAATTTTAAGATGCAACATTTTATTATTGCGCCAAACAACGTTTTGATTTTAAATATTTTTACCTGAATACAAAAGCAAATCTACTGTTTGTTTGTGCATGTATGTATCTTTGTAGTGTATCACTACTATTTTTTGATGTTATGGTTTCTCTTGCAGCTTGTCTTGCTCTGAACAGCTGTTTTATGTGTTCACTCAGAGCCGGCGCTCGGCAACTAAACAAACTTAAAGGGGGAGTGAAATGCTATTTCATGCATACTGAGTTTTTTACACTGTTAAAGAGTTGGATTCCCATGCTAAACATGGACAAAGTTTCAAAAATTAAGTTGTACGTTTGAAGGAGTATTTCTGTTCCAAAAATACTCCTTCCGGTTTGTCACAAGTTTCGGAAAGTTTTTTTCGAGTATGGCTCTGTGTGACGTTAGATGGAGTGGAATTTCCTTATATGGGTCCTGAGGCACTTCTGCCGGAAGAGCGCGCTCCCGTATAGCAGAGCACTGAGAGCACAACAGACTTCACTGATCAGAGCGAGAGCGTCGCCAAATGTCACAAAAGAAGTGTGTTTTTGGTTGCCAGGGCAAGACGACCCTGCACAGATTACCAAAAAACAAAACAAAAAAAAAAACACAGCATTAAGGGACCAGTGGATGGAGTTTATTTTTACAGAGCATCAACGGAGTTGTGCAAGTGTTTGTGTTTGTTCCCTGCATTTCGAAGATGCTTGTTCACAAGGCCCAGTTTGTCGCCGGATTTGCGTATCGTTTATTCCTTAAGGATAATGCAGTCTCAACGAAAAAGGGTCACGATCGTGTGTTGGAACCGCAGGCGGTGAGTAAAACTGCTTCAAATATCTCTGCCTCCTTGTTAGTGCGTCCCCTCCCATGCCGGAGACCCGGGTTCGAGCCCCGCTCGGAGCGAGTCGTTGCTGCTGCTGCTCTCGTTCAGTTTCAGCCTCTGGATCTGATTCTGGATCATAAATAAACGGCTGAATCTGACTGTAAGCCATGGTTTGTTTTGGATGATGGGTTTTTCCTCACGGTAATGTCACAGCTTCCAAACGCTCTCAACACAAAAGCCTACTGGCGCTCGTGATTCTTTAGCTCCGCCCACACGTCACGCCTCCAGGCACTCGTGTTTTTCCTGGAAAAATCGATACAGACTATCTTTCTCTTATGAATATAATAAAACTAAAAACTTTTTGGAGTTGTGAAGGATGCAGTACTACTCTATAGGTACTCAAGATTAACAGGAGATTGAGTGAAAACGAGCATTTCACCCCCCCCCCCCCCTTTAACACCGCTTTAATTGTCGCATACAATACACTTCTTGTTTAACTTCAAACCCTTCATGCAGCATTAACTTTATTCTGAGTGCATCTCTAAACTTTATTTTAAAAGGGATTTTGAGAAAAAGCTGTGTTGGTAAACACTTGTGTTGTGTTTGTTTGTTAGGGAGAGAAAGGAGACACCGGGCTGCCAGGAGCACATGGACTGCAGGGAGCTCCAGTGAGTCACTTCTGCTCTTCTTCCTCTTCTTTTATAATATTTAACGCAAGCTGCATCTGTTAAATGTGTGGCTAAATTCACATCTAAAATGATTTCAATGATTCCATCTAAACAAACCTCCTCTGCACATGTTGACTGTAAAACGTTGGACTCCTTTATAATTAGCAGTGTCAGAAATCTGACCAGGGAAGTATATTCTGTAAATGAAAGCGTGTAGAAGCGGTCCAGGGCTGACCGCAGTGTTTACAGATCTACGGGTGTGATGAGAGCCAGCATGTCAACATGAGCAATCTGACATTCCCATCGCTCTCGCTTTACACCTGCCATCATAACAGACAGCTATTTCTGCTTCCACTGCTTCCACATCCACACATCCTGTACATATATATATATTGAGTGCTTGGAATCTGTAGTGTCCGAGTGTTTTGACATTACAGTTAAGCATCCTCTGAAGAACTTACTAAAACCTTAACTTTATGAGGCCAGTATGGACCTACTCCCAAGAGCAATTGTCACTGATTTCATTACTCATATGTTTGAAAGCCCATTTCTACCACAGGATGAAAAAAGGGTAGCTGTGACTTTTCCACCTTAAAATTCTGAGTTTACTGTATATCCCGCAATATGGATTTTGTTTCTCAAAATTCTGAAATCTGAATTGCAATATATAAATGAAGTGCATCAACTTTTTTCTTGCAATTCCCAGTTTACATCCACCTGCTGTATTACTTTTTTTTCTCTGCCATGGAATATAAAATAAGGTTATAAATAATAATAATTGCGACTTTACAATTCTGACTTTTTAATGTCACAATTCTAGAATTATATGTCTTAATTCTGACTTTTTTCCTAATAATTCATAATAAAACAATAATAATAATTTAAAAAGGTAATTCCAGGTTTAAATCTCAGAATTCTGACTTTTTTCTTGCAGATGTGAGTTTGTCACAACTTTGACTCAACTTTTTTTTTTTTTTTTTTTTTGAGAAAAGTCGGCATAATGAGAGATAAATTCAGAATTGAAAAAAAAAAAATACAAAAAAAATAAATAAAAATAAATAAATAAACTGTATTTTTCTTGCAATTCCGGCTTTCATCTCACAATTATGAGTTTATATATTGCTTTGTAACACTGACTTTTTTCTTGCAATTGTGAGTTTAAATTTCACAACTGACTTTTCTCTCAGAATTGTGAGGAAGTTATATAGAAAGGAATGATTATATAAAAAGTTTTAATTTCATCGTTTTATTGTGTGGTTGAGACAGACTTCAATGCAAATGACTTCCATGGACAGAATATCATGAGTCCAGCATAGGAAAAAACCTTTCGCATTTTTTTAAATCTTAAAAAATGCATATATACACATTACAGCCTGAAATGTGTGTAGCTTTACATCTGCAATCAGTTAGCATTATATGTTTGCCGCCTGGATTGGGACACAAACTATTACAAACACAAAAAATAGATTTATTTAAATGTATTTATTTATCTGTGTTAAATCCATACAAACAGTCAAGATGAAATAATTGCATTTTCACAAGCTGCATGTCAAATGAACATCCAACCTCAGTTGAGAACAGAGACTGGCAGCAGAACACAGAAACAAGTCTTCTGTCTTCTGAAAGCTGCCCACACACTTAATAACCAGAGTCTGAATGAAGCGCTGAATGAAGTAGATTTCTATTTCAAATAAATGCTGTTCCCTTTCAGTCAGTCACGTTCAACAAAACAAGCCAATGAATGTTGGTGTGTGAGATTTGCATTGCCTTGCGGCACGGGTATATAAGGTGAGCGTGTGCAGTTACACATTCAGCTTTTCACTTCAAAACCGAACCTTTCAGCTTCCTGAGGAGAGTGTCGCCAAGACAGCCTTTTGACGGTAGAGTGTTGGTGTCACGGCGCGTCAGCAGGGGTTGCCAGTGCTACTGCTTTGATCTCGGTGTGCTGCAGCTTCCTATTCTGCGGTCACGCTGCAACTCCTCTTGGGTGCTTCAACACTTCAGTGTTCTCACAAAAAGAGCAACCAAAAGAGCAATTCTAAACGAGCTCCACGAGTGACGGGGAATCTTTTTAAAGATGTCTTTCCACTGGATGTGGTTGCTTCTTAGCTCCATCTGATGGTCATGATCACTGCATTGAGTGCCTGGGCCTCGAGCATGTGGAGGCAGCATTCGTGGATGACTCATGTTCTCATTGTGGAAATATGACCATTGCGATGTTGCGATCATGGCTCCTCTTCATCAAACGGGCAGGCGTCCCCCTCCCCATGCCCCGTTCTAGTTCCTCCGTCCAGAGTAGGACTACTTCAGCTCATGGCAAGGGTGACCTGAGGGTAATAGTGAGGGCTTCCCCGCCGAGCAAGACTCCACAGGCCCCTCACTCCTCTGGCGCATCATACTCTCTGGTGCGATGCAGATTCTAAAGCCTCGGACAGGGCAGGGCCCAGCACTTCATCAGGACCACCAGCAGATGACCTGATGTCAGTCGCTGCATCAGGAATGAGCTAGGCTCTTGAGATGAGGATTCGGCTGCGTTGCCTCCTTCTGCGAGAGTGGCATTTCCCAAGTGAGGTCCGGAGCTGGCTGCTATGCTTGCGTGGGTCAGCAAGGGTGTCAGGAAGGGTGTCAGGTTGCCATGGAAGGCCCCTCCATCCCCTGAACATTCAAGGCTGGATGATTGGTTCTTGGGGGTGCCACATGCCAATCGTCGGCATCCATTCTTCCCGGAAGTGCATGAGGAGATTATTAGGTCCTGGAGGGCACCGTTTTATGCCCGAAACAGATCTAGTGCCTGCTCCATCCTCACTATAAGTTCTTGTCTGTTCTGACAGATATAGCAGCTGCACGATGGTAGTTCTGACCCATGTGTGATGCTGGAGCTGCGCACTGCAACGGACCTTGCCCTATGGGCGACAAAAGTGACAGCACGGTCCCTGGGTCAGACAATGTCTGCTCTGGTGGTCCAGGAATGCCACCTTTGCTTACCCTGGCTGATTTGAGTCTGACAAGCACTAATTCTTGGACTCTCCGATCTCTTAGGCTGGCCTCTTAGGCGATGCGGTGGAGAGCTTCACCCAACAGTTCTCTGCCGCACAGAAGCAGATGTAGGTGATTAGACACATCCTGTCCCGGCAGCCTGTCAAGGGCGCCCTCCTGCTGCTTCCACCTCTGCTCCAGCCCGGCCTCAGCAGCAGCCTTCACACCAGCTGCGACGTGGAGCTGGCACCAGGAAAGTGGTACAGCCCTAAGCCAATCCAGGGTAAGTGGCACCCCTGAGATGGGTGACCTGGAGTCTCAGGATCTTGCTCTTCAGGAGATGGTGAGGGCACCGCTCCTTCCCCCAGAGGAGGGCCGGGTTGAGAATCTTTTGTCTCCATTTTGTTCTGTTCCGTTTTTGGTACTGCTGGGTCCCCAGGTAGGAGTCTTGTCACACACTCAGACCCCACTCCAGGGCGTTTCGGGTCGGGTCCCTGTGCTCCACCTCGCTGCCCCCTGTGGGTACATAGGTAGTTCCCCTAGTTCCGCTTGTTCAATTTCTGGGGGCCTGGCTCGCACTACCCAGACTGTCTCACTGGCTGATGAGAACCATCAGACTCGGCTATGCGATTCAATTCACTCAGCATCCTCCCAAGTTTAGGGGCACCTGGTTCACTTCTGTGCTGGACAAAGATGCTCCAGCCTTGTGAGCTGAAATAGCTGTCCTGCTGGCGAAGGATGCGATAGAGCCTGTCCCTCCTTCTGAGATGAAGTCTGGGTTTTACAGTTCCTACTTCATTTTACCCAAGAAAGGCGATGGGTTACTTCCAATCTTGGACCTGCGTGTTCTGAACTGGATCCTTCACAAGCTCTCCTTCAGGATGTTAACGCAGAAACAGGTATTTCAGTGCATTCATCAACGAGATTGGTTCGCAGTGATCGACCGGAAGTACGCATACTTTCATGTCTCAATTCTCCCTTGACACAGGACTCTCACCCAACTCTCATGTTGTCCTGAGACCCCGGCCTGGATATGTGCCTAAAGTTTCCACCACGCATTTCAGGGATCAGGTGGTGAACTTGAAAGTGCTGCCCTGGGAGGAAGCCGACCCAGCCATTGC